>NC_069711.1:33432737-33732737 GCF_027358585.1 Pangasianodon hypophthalmus | reverse complement strand
AAACACAATCGATTGGGACTAAGGAAACTTAGAAAATCGATCAGTTTGACAATGTGAAGTGTTGTATCTAGTCTACTTGTCATCCACATTCCTCATCTTTGTCACATAAATACTAGAATTCCTGTTTTTTTTAGGGTTATTAACCAGAAATATTAATTAACATTGACACTGCTCGTCAGATATGAACAACCATCAGACCATCACACAGGTCTAGTGTTAGAGGATCTTCATTGTATAATCTGACAGGGAGAACAAGTAAACACACAAATTCAGGGAAGCCTGGAATTTTGCTGTTAGTGCCATGCATGGAGGAGAGTTTTTCAAAATCAAGCAGTACTATACTGGCTCCGGAGGTCACCCTCATCCTGATGCTAGCTAGGGACCAAAAGAAGAAGAAGAAGAACAATGAACCGTTCATTATAAGTTCCTAATTTCTAGAATTCAGGGTTGCATAAGAATGAAAATTTAAGAATGTCTTTTCAATGCTACAACATAAGTTCTCATGCTTTCATTTTTTCATTAGTTTTCATTTATGTGATTCTGTGAGTCAAATATGATTCTTTGGGTCAAAATACATGATTCTGTGATGATTCTACGTACATGATACGCATTCCTTCTGTTTTTCTTTGAATTCATTTTCTCTGTTTTTGACCCCTTTTCTGCTTTTCTTACATGCTGCCTCTCTTCCTTCTCTCTTTCTTCCATCTTTTCCTTTCTTCCTCTTTCTGTTTGGCTTACGAGACTCTTTCCTCCTTCTTTCTCTCTCGCTCAGTACTAAGCTGAATTTACATTCTGCCTGATAGCATATTAAACTGCATGACTTAGTTTAAAAAAAAAAAGCATCTGACTGGTATTGTAGTTTTATTGATGGATAGCGGTTAAAATAAAGTGTGATAAGAAAACTTCCCGCAAGAGCTAGCGTTCAGGACACACCCACTGAATCATGCGATGTCTCTCAGTTTCATTTCATGAGGCTCCAGAATTCAGGAGCATGATGTTCTTTTATTGTGATAAGCTATCATCGAGATTTCATATTAAGTCCACAGTACACAGTAGACAGCTATGCCACTGAGACAGTATGACCAAGCTTCTTTGTGATGTGGCATTTAGCTTTTTCTTTTGCAATTGATAAATCTTTCTAAAGGCATGCTTAAGACATAACATATTGTATAACCAGCTTAAAAAAATCTTTATCCTATTTACACACACACACACACACACACACATTATGGCACATTTTTATATAAATCATTTGCATTTGTGTTTTGCTCTGATACACAACACATTCAGTTACAAAATGCAAAGTTACAATTATTATTATTATTATTATTATTATTATTATTATATTTTTAAATCAATTTTAATTACAGTGATAGCTGACATCCTGCAACTTTCCCCATCATTGTTTTTTTTTTATTACTTTGATATCATTGTTTATTTTATTTGATTTATTTTTTATGAAATAGTAATGTATTTTATTTTTTTTTAAAAAGGATTTGTGTTTGGTATGAGTTAGAAAATGTCATGCAGGCAGCATTCCCGACATTCATCTAGTCTACTCCACACATCTCTTTTCTTTTTCTTCTTGGACCCTTGCCTGGTTTCCTGGTTTGTTGAGACAGATCCAGCACTGTGCTTTGTCTCTGCCCGCTCAGTGACACCACATGATTACGGGAAAGGCTTACACCACTCCTTTCTCCTCAGGACTTCCCTTTTACAGTAAACTATTCATTATCATGCTATCTGACATGCTACAGTACTGTGTAAAAAAAATGATTAAAGCATTAATATAATTTCTCTTCTAATATGATTAAATACATTTATAAGACAATATTTTTGCCTACTAACATTTTTATGTAAAACAAATAGCTTTATGGTGCAGTTATTCAAAGAATAGTTGGAATTTGAATTATTCAATTTGTATATTTCCTATGTATGAATTGTATACCTTTGTATATTTCCTATGTATAAAATGGAATCTCATCCTGCGTCCCTCTTTTTGCTCTAATGAAGACTATTATGTTGTACCTCATTTGTGTCATTTGTGTGACATTCATTAACAGAGATTTAAGTACTTTGTTGTTGTCTAGAGCAAGATAAAATGCTGATCAGACAGCTGAGGGTAATTAAAAAAAAAAAGAAATTAACATTATTAAGAGTTAAATACATTGTTAATTAACACAACATGGAAAACACAAATACACTGTAGCACTTAGCACTATAGCACTAATATATATATATATATATATATATATATATATATATATATATATATATATATATATATATATATATATATATATATATATATATATATGTATATATATATATAATTTTATGAATCTAAATTGCGCTATTTTCTACTATCACAGTAAAAATGTTTTTTTTTTTTAACATTTATGGAAGGAGTCTCCAATGTCAGCACTTTGTAACAGTCAGAGGTAAAGCTATAAGTTTTCTAACGTCTTCAGGACAGAGGAGTTTACACTGTGCGTTGTTTTGGTAACATGATAAGCTGTGTATCTTTGTCTTTGAGAGAAGAAGTAAGGCTGGTGATAGAACAACTGCACAACTGTTTTTGCTGATAAAATGCAAGTATAACAGGAACGCATTTTTTCACAGCATTACATGTAACTATAAATGGATTTAAAGGTAACCGTTAAAAATTGTTATCTTTGGCAAACTGCTGTGCTATAACAATGGGAACAAAGCACTTCAGGACATGATGGTATTAGAACTCTGGATGATACAAAGATTATTTTAATTTCTGCCATACTTCTCTAAATTTTCTCTAAATAAAAAAAAAACATAACAGGACATTTTTTCTGCTATTCTACTCATACTGGTAGAATAGCAGAATAGCTTCTTACACAAACTTTACACAAACTTGCTAAGAGGAAATTTTGGTGGTAGACACAGTGTAACGGCCAACCAATACTGTCAACTAATACTGTGAAAATACTAGAGTACCATCTGGGAACTAGGACAAGAACAGCAAAAATAAACAAACTAAACTCAAGAGTATAAATTAAGAATTTTACCAAATACAAATACATTATTCAGATTTGAACAGGTAATGCTTGCTAAACGAATACAAACACAGATATTAACAATGGGCAGAGTATTTATTTATTTATTTATTTTTAATTAATTAATTAATTTATTTATTTTTGAAAAACATGCCAGAAAGTCTCAGAATAGGTGTGTGCATTGGGATTTCACAGGACGAAAGTTGAGCTAGCTTGTGGGATATGTTGCCAAGCTTTGCCAAAATTTCCACATCAACTAAAATTTTAAATCTGCACAAAGACTAGAAATGTAGCCCACAATGTTTGGCCATAGGAAAAGTAGACACTTTTTTCTTCTTTTCCTTCTTTTCAACAGTCAACATTCTGAATTGTGCTATATATATTTCCAATACAGGGATATTATACACGAAACCTGGCAACCCTGGTTTGAAGAATAATTATGGTTTTACATTATAGCTCTTCTTATGATATTAGCAGCACAGTAATTTAATTTTCAGACTTACTGGAGCATGTTAAGCATTTCTCAAAATTCATGTGCTAATGAAAGCCTCCTCACTGGCCATATATTGTGAACAGGAATGTGTTTACCAGGGCCTAGGGGACAGATATATCTTTCTATTGAGCTTGGGTTAGAAGTCTAATTAAGATGTTTTGGGTAAGGGCTTTTGATATGTGGACTCCTCAGTTAAGGACTGAACATTGAAGGGACCACACCTGTATATGTACATGAAGCTTCAATAAAACTATTCATCTTCTCCAAATATGTTGCCTGCTTGCATCTTTAGGTTTAGGTTAGGTTAGGTTTAGGTTCAACTTTATTGTCATTGTCAGAGTACAAGTACAGAGACGACGAAATGCAGTTAGCATCGAACCAGTAGTGCAAATAGCAAATAAGTTAAATGAAATAAATAAGAATTATGGTTGAGATTAACAGTATACAGGTAGAGGTAAACAGCATGATGCATGCAATATGATACAGTAGATACATACAGTGCATAAAATGCAGATGTGCAAATAGCAATAATGTGCAAATAACAGTCTGATGTACAGTAAATAACTGTAGTAATGACAGATAATTGCAGAAAAGTGCAAGTACTTGCAAATAATAGCAATAATGTACAGTAAAGTATAGTATGGTGTCTAATGCTACTGTTTAGTTATTAGGTGGAGGCTGGCAGTTAACGCTTAGATGCTGAGTTCAGCATTAGTACAGCTGAAGGGAAAAAGCTGCTCATGAGTCTTTTTGTTCTGTAGTGTTTTCCTGATGGGAGACGTACAAACAGTACATGTCAGGGATGGGAGGTGTCCTCGATGTCTCTCGCTCTCCGCAAGCAATGCTTTTGATAAATGTCCGAAATGTTGGGCAACTATGTTCCAGTGATGTGTTGGGCAGTTTTCACTACCTGTTGTAGTATCTTCTGGTCAGACACAGTGCAATCATTGTACCATACTGTGATGAAGTTTGTAAGGATGCTTTTAATGGTACAGCAATAGAAGTTCACCATGATTTGAGGAGAAAGGTGAGCTTTCTTCATTCTCCTCAGAAAGTACAGGTGCTGTTTTGCCTTTTTGAGGAGCAAGTACATGTTGAAGTTCCAGGAAAGGTCAGCAGAGATGTGGACACCCATCAAACTTGAAGCTAGACACCTGCTCCACCTCAGTCCCATTAACAAAGATAGGTGTGTGTTGGTGGCTCCTCAGATAGGGGTGTGTTGGTGGCTCCAATAACAGTTTGTTTATTTATTTGTGAAAGACATCATTCTTTTGAAATACATTTAGCTTGCTTACTCAGTCACGTTAGACAGAAGATAGAGAGCTTTCCAGAAAGTTCCACAGGGCGTCTGTTTCAGGAGTGGAATAAAGTTATGCTCTGAATATTGTTATTTGTTGTTATAATTTGTAAAATAAAATGTCTTCTTTTTCCAGCAGCCCTGTTTTTCAGTGTTTTCTAGCGTTTCTAGGGAATAATGGTACTGTTAATATTTTCAGCAAGTTTAAATCTGAATATGAAAACAGATCATCTGAATAATCCGAGCACTAAACGGACACAGATAATGGCATCCTGTTATCCCTCTAATGTATGATTTGATGTGTGATATATTATGAATATATGTTGGCACGCTCTGTGCTGACCTCGTTATATCTTTCGTTCTTCTTCTGTTTTGCTCTAATAAACAACCGTCAACTGTCACTTCTGTTCTCTGCTGATGCCTTTGTATGAGGCTTTTGTTTCTGCAGATATTGCATATAGATAACTATAAATACTTCCTGTCTGCCTCAGTAAATTTTGAAGAGCTTTGCTACTCAGACACCGACATTGTGTGTTTCTTTGGCACTCTTTCCCCTGGCCGGTACAGGAGTTGTGGCAACAGCGCGAACACAGACTTCTTCTTGATTGTAAGTGAACCCAGAAAAATCTATCAGTGTGTAATGACCAAAATCCCATGATGACACCATTTGTTCAGTGAGTTACAGGAAATGAAAATTGCAGCATAGGATGTAAAGAAACAGGATGTTTATCAGCACTTTGGGTACTACTCTGCTATATAAATATGTAGGTTTTAATTGTCCTTAATTTAAACACTATGTGTATACAATATCGGGGAGCACAGGGAACAACTTAACACAGGGCAAAAAGTAACATGGACTTTTTCTGTTATTACACAAGGTAAAGCAGCATGAGCATGTACTTCTGACCACATTACCAAATTTACAAGCAATGGTTACAAACAGGTTTCAGAGTTTCAGAACAATCCACCTGTAATCTTAAGACATCCATGTCAAAGAGTGTTTTCAGGGCATATGACTCAGTTTTTCACAACAAATGAGCTATGTGTGTAAATGGCCCTGGATGCACTGTAAGCTTCCCAGTCTCCAGACCTGAAAGCAGCATCTCGTGCCTTCACCAGAAAACGGACATCTTTATTCATTCAACGCTTTTGATTGGGATAGATTTTAACTGTCTTAAATTCAGTGACTGAATCAACACATCTGTTAGTACAGTGAAGAACAACGTTAGTGTAGATGTCCGTATGGGAGTCCTGTGTGGCGAGAGCAGCAGATGCGCTCCAGTCTGTGTGCTGGAACTGATGTTGTAATGAGGAGTTTCCTCTCTAGCCACACTTTCACAGTTCTCAGTGATGTTTTTATTTTTTTCTCAGTGATGGTTTCATGATGGGGGTATACTTCGGGAGTAGCAGCAGGGATAGGTGATCAGATTGACCAAGGTGGGGGAGGGTGATGGTTTTATAAGTTTCCTTCTTCAGTGTAGTGGAGAAGAAGAAGAAAATTTTGCTCAGAAGAAAATCAGAAAATTATTTCACACCAGGTTGCAGAACAAATACCAGGTTCATTAACATGATATTAATGGAAGATGTGCTGTTGCATTTTAACCCGACCTAAACACTGCCATTTGTACCATATTTCTGTACAAACAAAAGAAATATGCTTCCATATCATAAGCCGCTGACCGCATGCTGTGCACAGAGCTACCTTTCTCTGCTGGCTCTCCAAAAAAATAATTATTTAATTAATTTTAAAATAGTTGTAAAACTTATATGGTCATTGCACATGTTCTTCATGTTTTTCCATTCTTATTAAAAGAAAATTATTCAGGCATTATAACGAAGTGCAGCTTAAAGGAGCCCATTTTGATTCGCAGCAGTTCTGTAAGTGCATCCCAGCTTTAGAATAGATTCTGATCGTGTGTCCAGCGAACTATTCTGATCTTTCTGGACTCTAAAAAAAACCTAAAAACCAAAGAGAATCTGATAAAATATTATGAGATGGCTATTGTTTTCAACAATAGCCTAAATAACAGTTTGTTTATTTATTTGTGAAAGACATCATTCTTTTGAAATACATTTAGCTTGCTTACTCAGTCACGTTAGACAGAAGATAGAGAGCTTTCCAGAAAGTTCCACAGGGTGTCTGGTTCAGGAGTGGAAGTTATGGTTTGCATATTGTTATTTGTTGTTGAAAACAGATCATCAGAGCACTAAACAAATACAGATAATGGCATCCCGTTATCCCTCTAATGTATGATTTGATGTGTGAAATATTATGAATATATGTTGGCACGCTCTGTGCTGACCTCGTTATATCTTTCGTTCTTCTTCTGTTTTGCTCTAATAAACAACCGTCAACTGTCACTTCTGTTCTCTGCTGATGCCTTTGTATGAGGCTTTTGTTTCTGCAGATATTGCATATAGATAACTATAAATACTTCCTGTCTGCCTCAGTAAATTTTGAAGAGCTTTGCTACTCAGACACCGACATCGTGTGTTTCTTTTGCACCCTTTCCCCCGGCCAGTACAGGAGTTGTGGCAACAGCGCGAACACAGACTTCTTCTTGATTGTAAGTGAACCCAGAAAAATCTATCAGTGTGTAAAGACCAAAATCCCATGATGACGCCATGTGTTCAGTGAGTTACAGGAAATGAAAATTGCAGCATAGGATGTAAGGAAACAGGATGTTTATCAGCACTTTGGGTACTACTCTGCTATATAAATATGTAGGTTTTAAATGTTCTTAATTTTTTAAACACTATGTGTATACAATATTGGGGAGCGCAGGGAACAACTTAACACAGGGCAAAAAGTAACGTGGACTTTTTCTGTTATTACACAAGGTAAAGCAGCATGAGCATGTACTTCTGACCACATTACCAAATTTACAAGCAACGGTTGCAAACAGGTTTCAGAGTTTCAGAACAATCCACCTGTAATCTTAAGACATCCATGTCAAAGAGTGTTTTCAGGGCATATGACTCAGTTCTTCACCACAAATGAGCTATCTGTGTAAATTACAGAATCCATCTTTATATTACGTGATGGGTCAGTTGGCTAGAAAATATAGTTGTTTTATACAACATAGAATTCTAGTGAATTAACTTTGTTGGCACAAATTTATCAGGCTTTTCAATGAACCCCATCAATGGGGTAAGTTGTAACACTGCATATCCTATCAATTTCAGTGGAACTGTACATGAATGGTAGGTACTAGAAACAAAGTGTCCATTTGTAGCAGAAATGTATACATTGTATTATGAAAACATGATTATTCTAACATAAATATTTGTTAAATTATTTCACAAAAACCAATATGTGTTAGGCTGTACCCTTACTATATGTGTGAACAAACAACAACAATAATTTTGACAATAATAATAACTACAAAAAAACTAAAAAAAAACTGCTTTCATTATTACTATTTATGTTTTTAATAATAACAAATTATTAACAACAGTAGAATAGAATAGATTCTTCTTTTTCTTCTTCTTCTTCTTGTTCTTCGGGCATGTAACAAGGGAGCAAAGAGTATCTGTTAGGATTATTATTACTATTACTCCACCCAACAGGAAGTCAGCCATTTTTGATTTTGTGCTTTTTGACAGGTATCAAACATTTAATTACTCCTCCTAGGAGATTCATCAAATTCAAACTAAATTTGGTCAGCATGATGTCAAGAGGTCCATGATGATAACTAGCAAAGTACTTTTTGATATCATAAACTGTGTTGCCACGGCAAGGCAATCAATTAAAATGTTATGCCGCTTAAACTTGTGGTGTGGCATAATTCCAATGTACAGTCAGGTCCATAAATATTGGGACATCGAAACATTTCTAACATTTTTGGCTCTATACACCACCACAATGGATTTCAAATGAAACGAACAAGATGTGCTTTAACTGCAGACTGTCAGCTTTATTTTGAGGGTATTTACATCCAAATCAGGTGAACGGTGTAGGAATTACAACAGTTTGCATATGTGCCTCCCACTTGTTAAGGGACCAAAAGTAATGGGACAATTGGCTTCTCAGCTGTTCCATGGCCAGGTGTGTGTTATTCCCTCATTATCCCAATTACAATGAGCAGATAAAAGGTCCAGAGTTCATTTCAAGTGTGCTATTTGCATTTGGAATCTGTTGCTGTCAACTCTCAAGATGAGATCCAAAGAGCTGTCACTATCAGTGAAGCAAGCCATCATTAGGCTGAAAAAACAAAACAAACCCATCAGAGAGATAGCAAAAACATTAGGCGTGGCCAAAACAACTGTTTGGAACATTCTTAAAAAGAAGGAACGCACCGGTGAGCTCAGAAACACCAAAAGACCCGGAAGACCATGGAAAACAACTGTGGTGGATGACCGAAGAATTCTTTCCCTGGTGAAGAAAACACCCTTCACAACAGTTGGCCAGATCAAGAACACTCTCCAGGAGGTAGGTGTATGTGTGTCAAAGTCAACAATCAAGAGAGAACTCCACCAGAGTGAATACAGAGGGTTCACCACAAGATGTAAACCATTGGTGAGCCTCAAAAACAGGAAGGCCAGATTAGAGTTTGCCAAACGACATCTAAAAAAGCCTTCACAGTTCTGGAACAACATCCTATGGACAGATGAGACCAAGATCAACTTGTACCAGAGTGATGGGAAGAGAAGAGTATGGAGAAGGAACGGAACTGCTCATGATCCTAAGCATACCACCTCATCAGTCAAGCATGGTTGTGGTAGTGTCATGGCGTGGGCATGTATGGCTGCCAATGGAACTGGTTCTCTTGTATTTATTGATGAGGTGACTGCTGACAAAAGCAACAGGATGAATTCTGAAGTGTTTCGGGCAATATTATCTGCTCATATTCAGCCAAATGCTTCAGAAATCATTGGACGGCGCTTCACAGTGCAGATGGACAATGACCCAAAGCATACTGCTAAAGCAACCAAAGAGTTTTTGAAGGGAAAGAAGTGGACTGTTATGCAATGGCCAAGTCAATCACCTGACCTGAATCCGATTGAGCATGCATTTCATTTGCTGTAGACAAAACTGAAGGGAAAATGCCCCAAGAACAAGCAGGAACTGAAGACAGTTGCAGTAGAGGCCTGGCAGAGCATCACCAGGGATGAAACCCAGCGTCTGGTGATGTCTATGCGTTCCAGACTTCGGGCTGTAATTGACTGCAAAGGATTTGCAACCAAGTATTAAAAAGTGAAAGTTTGATTTATGATTATTATTCTGTCCCATTACTTTTGGTCCCTTAACAAGTGGGAGGCACATATGCAAACTGTTGTAATTCCTACGTTCGCCTGATTTGGATGTAAATACCCTCAAATTAAAGCTGACAGTCTGCAGTTAAAGCACATCTTGTTCGTTTCATTTGAAATCCATTGTGGTGGTGTATATAGCCAAAAATGTTAGAATTGTGTAGATGTCCCAATATTTATGGACCTGACTGTACATCATGCTATGTTGCTCAAAGCTCACATTGATGTTTAATGATGGGGCACAATCACATACACATACCAATAGTGATTCATTGTCATAGCGTCTCCAACTGCCATCAGGAAGTGAGGCTTATAAACCAATTTTGTTTTAATTCTCCTCCTAGAAGATTTATCAGAGTTATAACAAATTTGATCAGCTTGATGTCAAGATAGCCATGATGCTAACTCTGAAGGAATTTTATATAACTTAGACAGTGTTGCGATTAATTAATTAACATAGCACATCATGCAATCAGGAAGGGTGGCAAAATTCCACTGAACATGGCCCAAAGTTCACATGTATGTTGTATGTGAGGCAGTGGTTTCACAGACTCCAGAAAAAAACCCACCTCAGGGGAAAAGGGGAAGAATGATGCCTATACTCACCAAGATGATATAGTGCAAGGTGATGATTTATTTACAGTGCTCGAGAGATGATCCAGTAGGGGAAAAAAAGCCAAAGCTATATACAAAGTTACAGTGTGTGTGTGTGTGTGTGTGGGTGCGCGCATGTGTGTGTTAACCAATAGGGCCAGGTCACTTCCTCATATCACCTCCCCCCTCTCCAGGCCGCAAACTGATCGGGTACCGAAACAGGTAGTAAGCTATCTTGTTTTGGGGACCAGGCCGATGTCTGATTTTAAATTTGTAAGGCTGTAGGGAGAGGTACCATCTGGTCACCCGAGAGTTGTGATCCTTCATGGTATGGATCCACATCAGGGCTCGGTGATCGGTTTCCAGGATGAACTCCCTTCCTAGCAGGTAATATCTGAGGCTCTCCAGTGCCCACTTGATTGCCAGGTATTCTTTCTCTATTGTGGAATACTGGGTTTCTCTTGGTAGCAGTTTCCTGCTCAGGAATGCAATAGGTCTCTCTTCTCCTGCATCTTCCTGGGTCAAGACTGCCCCAATTCCCACAGCCAAAGCATCCACCTGGACAATGAACCTCTTGGTGAAGTCTGGACTTCTGAGGACCGGGCCAGAACACATCAACTCCTTCAGGGTGTTGAAAGCCACTTCACACTCCTCAGTCCAGCTAATTGGGTTTCTCACCATTTTGCAAAGCAAGTTGGTCAATGGGACAGCAGTTGTAGAGAAGTTGGGGACGAAACACCTATACCACCCGACCAGTCCCAGGAACAAGCGAACCCCCTTCTTTGTTGTTGGTCTTGGGGTGTGTCGAACTGCCTCTACTTTATCCAATTGAGGTTCCAGCTCTCCGTTCCCCAGGCGATACCCAAGGTAATTTGTCTCCAACTTCGCCCATTCACATTTTGCCACATTTAAGGTTAGGCCAGCTTGTTTGATCTTTTGCAGGGTTACTTTTAGGTGTTTCAAATGGTCTTCCCAGCTTGCACTGTGGATGACAACATCATCCAGGTATGCAGCAGCCCACTCTTCACAGCCTCTGAGGACTTGGTTGCCGGTGCTCCATGCAGCCCAAAAGGCAAAACAGTGAACTGGTATAGCCACAGTGGAGTCTTGAATGCAGTGTACGGTTTGGACACCTCCTCTAGGGGTACTTGCCAGTATCCTTTGCAAAGGTCCAAGGTGGTGATGTACTTAGCTTGGCCAATCCTTTCTAAAAGGTCATCAATACGTGGCATTGGGTATGCGTCGAATCGAGACTGAGCATTCAGCTTTCTGAAGTCAGATACACAGCGTCTCTTTGGGACTATCACGATTGGGCTACTCCATTCACTGTCAGAGGGTTCTATAACTCTCAACTCCAGCATTGTCTCAATCTCTGCTTTTAGAGGCACCAGCAGTCTCTCAGGTATTCTATACGGCTGCTATCGATGAGTTGTTGCATCAAGGAGCTGAATTCTGTGATGTACCAGGTTAGTCTGCCCAGGCCTCTGACGGAACAACATGGGGTACTGGTTTAGAAGATCTTGCAGCTCAGCCTGTTTGAATTCCTCCAAGTGATGCAGATTGACACTAGTGATGGCTGTGTTGGCCCTTTTGGTTGTAATTCTAGGTTGTCCTCATCTTCATTCTCATTGACTTTACAGACCATCAGTGATGTCTTTTGTTTGCTGGGTGGCTCTTTCCACTCTTTGAGCAGATTAATGTGGTAGATTTGTGATGCCTTGCCTTTGTCTGGATGATGACTTTCATATGTAACTGGCCCAGTCTTGCGAACAACACGGTATGGCCCCTGCCACTTCATTAACAGCTTGTTCGTTGATGTTGGGAGCAGTAATAATACCTTCTGTCTGGGTTGCATTTCTCGGGATCAGGCAGGTTGGTCATACTCGGTCTTTTGTGCCTGCCAAAGATTCTCCTGGTACCTCTCGAGGTGGTCTCTCATCTCCAAGAAGTACTGGACAATGACTTTCTCTGTCTTTGTTGCCTTATCTGAGGCCGTGGCCTCCCAGCTCTTCCGCAGGAGGTCTAGCAGGTCTAGACCTGCCATCCATACAGAAGCTCAAATGGGGAAAAGCCCATCGATGCTTGGGGTACCTCCTTGTAGGCGAACAGCAAAAATGGCAGCCACTTGTCCCAGTCCCTTCCAGTATCAGACACAAACTTGCAAAGCATGTTCTTTAGTGTTTGATTAAACCTTTCCACTAGTCCGTCAGTTTGTGGGTGATAAGGGCTGGTCTTGATTGCAGTAATTCCTAGCTGCCAATGTAAAAGCTTCATCAGGTGTGACCTGAAGTTAGTCCCCTGGTCTGTGAGGATTTCCTCTGGTATCCCCACCCTAGAGAACAGCTGGACGAGAGCATTGATAATCTTGGGTGTAGTAATGGACTGAAGAGGAAACGCCTCAGGATACCTTGTTGCATATTCGCTGATGACCAGGATGTATTGATGCCCGGCACTGCTCTTCTCCAGGGGTCCCACAATGTCCATGGCGATACGCTGGAAAGGGACAGATATCACAGGTAGAGAACATAAGGGTGCCCTATCCTGTCAACACACAGCACTGGTTTTCTGGCATGTGGGGCATGTGGTGCAGTAATTCTGAACATCAGTGTACATTGAGGGCCAAATAAATCGTGAGCTTATGCGAGCATATGTTTTATGAAGTGCCATATGACCTGCCCAGGGAATACTGTGTGCTAGGAGTAAAACAATGGGACGGCAACATGTAGGTACAACCAAACAGGTGAATTCAGGGGTTTGCATATACATCATCAATAACTACATACTTTTCCCCACACAAGTCAGCTTGGTTTCCCTTAAACGCTTTATCAAATAGTAGTTTTAAGGATACATCAGCTCTCTGTAATTCTGCAATATTCTCTGGGACCTTCCAGCCATGAACTTCAAGACCCTCAGTTTGGATCTTAGGAGCCGGGGCACCAAGACTTTTCTCTAGTTGTCGTTGACGACATGTCTTTCTGGGGCCTTTAGTCCCGCCTTGTAACAGACTATGGTGGAAGTCTGGCAATGGCTGCAGACCTGCTTTAACCTGGGCCTGTGTTACAATAGGACAAGCAACGTTGACCTTGGCAGAAGTAGTTACACAGTCTTTCGCCGATTGTAACAGTTCCGTAAGCACTTGCAAATCTCTCCCCAAAATCATGTTAGCAGGTAAATCATCCACAATAGCCACATTCAACATATAAGTCTGATCTTGTACACATACATTAACATCTGTCTGAGGGTACTGCTTTACATCACCATGAACACATTGTACAGCAACCAGCTTAACAAATGGAACATGTGGCATATGACTTCTTTTAAGTAATGATACAGAGCTACCAGTGTCCAACAGAGCATTTAAACATTGTCCATTTACAGTCACATATTTACATATTGTGTCTTATGTGCATTGTCCACATCAATGTCCTCCTCTCTTGGAGCATAGCAAAATCCAGTTAGTTTGGATTTACAAACTGGACACACTGTCGCTTTGTGGCCTGGTTGTTGACAATAAAAACAGACATAGCCTTGGTCTGGGAGCAAAGCCCTGCCCTCGGCCTCCTACCTCTCGTCACTGTCTTGCGAGTAGCCATCCCACTTCTGACACCAAATGCGAGGCAGTGGTTTCACAGACTCCAGAAAAAACCCCACCCCAGGGGAAAAGGGGAAGAATGATGGCAATACTCGTCAAGATGTTATAGTGCAAGGTGATGATTTATTTACAGTGCTCGAGAGGTGATCCAGTAGGGGAAAAAAAAAGCCAAAGCTATATACAAAGTTACAAACAAACAAACAAACAAACAAACAGACAAACAAAAATACTTTAACTCTATATACAATAATTTAAACTCCAACAAATATTGCTTTTAAACTCTAAGCCCCGCCCCTCTTTGGATTAAACCAACTAGCAAGGAAGGTACAGGGTAAATAGGCACATATTTTACAATAATACACCCATATCATACATACCTATTTAGGATATCATCTACTACATAATGTTTATATATCTTTGCACTATATAATAAAACATTATACACAATAATAGCCAATAAAGATATAATGTAAACATAAAAACATTTCACGATTGTCCTATGGGACACACAGTGGACTAGTCTGTTTCCGGTTGCTTCGCGCCAATTCTGGCAGTATATAGCCAGGCCACCGGGTGGCGCCCAGGTTTGGCCGGCCTATGGGGGAAACACCACATGAAGAACCCACTACGCAGACAATAACAAGCACAAACCACCGGTGTGTATTTAAGACATGAAACAAAGAAAAAGAAAGCAAAACACCATAAACCATTAACTCAAATATATGTATGTGTGTTTGTGTTGTCATGCGCAGCGTGAATTAATGTCAGGGGAGGAAAGGGAGTGGATATGTTTGTGTGTGTGAAAGTCCAGTATGCTAATAGCGTGCGTGTGCACCCACATCGCCTCACCAGGGGTTTACGGAGGAAAAATGAGGAAAGTTGCGGTGTGTGTGTGTGTGTGCGTGCCTGTGTGTTAACCAATAGGGCCAGGTCACATAATAACATCCACAAACACTTGGTGCTTGGGCCCACGAATTGCTGCTTGCAGCTATATTTATAGTTGCTGTCATTGCCCTGTTGCTGTGGCTGTTTAAAGGTTACTCCAGGTCATGTTGCTAGGCAGTGCTGATTGTATTTGTTCTGTCCTGCTGGGAATACTTCCACTCTGTGAGGTGGAAGAAAAAAAACAACAGCAGGATCTGGAGCTCTGGAGCTCTGTGTTATGTTCAGACATCACATCAGGTTGCACAACAGCTTTGTGGGAGGTTTTTTTTTCATTCCTGTCTTGTATGTTGGCTTGAACTCGAGGCAGGAAATCTGCGTCACTGGAACCGTAAACATCCCTTCCGAAGAAAAGGATGAGCTGCAGATAACGGCACACTGAAGAACCAAAAGCGTTTAATAGAGCGAGAGAGAAATACACACACACACACACACACACACACACAGAAAGAGGAAAAGACTGCACTGTTAAAAGGACAGGAGGTAAAATAAGCCTTTTTGACTTTATTGAACTAAATGCTTTCTATTATTTTAACGGACATGTAACAGGATCAGTGTTTGCTTTAAGGAGTGTTTAAGGAGTGAAAATGCTTTAAAATGGCTTCCTTTTCGTGGTTTTGCCTTGCAAGTATTTTGACTTGTGTACCATTTTGCTTTGTAGATTTACCTCAAATGTCAAGTTCAGTGTAAATAAAATGGTTATTTTCAGGGATGGACAGAATACTGAGAAATGATACTGAAGTGAAAGTATAAATAATGTATCAAAAGCGGAAGTAGCCAGCAAAAAAAAAAGTATTCCAGTAAAAGTCAAAAAGTTTTTTCTGTTAAATGAACTCAATTATAAAAAGTCAGTGTTTTTAACTTATGAAATTAATGTAATGTCACGCTATAATGGTTAAAAAAAAGTTTTGCCTATTGGCCTGAAAACAGGCAAACCTTCCCACGCTTGTCTATTTATAAGTGGTGAGGTTACCGAGTTTCTGTTAGCACTGTTTACCTTCGTCAGTACTGTTTTTTCCTTCATAATGCAATCAAATTGAGTGTCCGCTCTTAGGTGTTTAAGGGAAACATTTTCTAACAAAATAAGAAATATAATTAGAATTGCAGTGTCCCTCTCTGCACAGCATCTTCAAAATTTAACAGCATTAAGCTTCCATAGCTTCCCGGCTCAGACTAATCTCCAGACATGAATATCAGCAAACCTATGTCACGACCATTTCACCATTTCCACAC
Source organism: Pangasianodon hypophthalmus (assembly GCF_027358585.1). Taxonomy (NCBI): domain Eukaryota; kingdom Metazoa; phylum Chordata; class Actinopteri; order Siluriformes; family Pangasiidae; genus Pangasianodon; species Pangasianodon hypophthalmus. The sequence goes on along the minus strand of NC_069711.1, from coordinate 33,716,304 downwards.
ACAAAGGCAGACATTTTACTTCAGGTTAGCTAAACCACAGAGGGTCAACCAACACAATATGATTTTCTCTTTAAACTGTCAAAAACAGAGTTAGCAATCTTGGAGCAGATTTAAAAACCTGGGCAAAACCTAGAAATAATATTTTAGTGATGTCATCATTTTTGTCCTCTTATTTCTCAAATTATGCCATCATCCTGATAGTGAAGGTTGTTTCTTGTTCACAGATTAAAAACCCACACATGCTTTAAAGATGGCCAACGCTCCTATACCACTCACTAATGTGGGAAGTGGCTACACCATCGTCACTCAAGTTATTCCCTCATCAACAGCCGCGACTACAGCGGAACAAAATTCCTCTCAGACACTCAGCCCACTGCGGAAATTCCTGAAAGGAGAACCCAAAGCCCTGGGAGTAAGTTACACAATTACATCACTGAGAAAATAAACCCCTCAAACGAATATACAAATAAGTACAAATAATAATATGGTTAATATGGAATAATGAAATAATACATATTAATATATAAAGAAACAAACATGAAAGTATAACTAAGTACTATAAAATAAAATAAAGCCAGTGTAACCTGAAATGAGACAAAGCAATAATTATTATAATATAATTACACCATACTTAATAATAATGAACAATAATTTAAAATATTTTAAAAATTAAATGAAATGAATACATTAACATTTTATTACATTTTTAAATTAAAGAATATTAATGTAAAATTAAACAATATAATATTTTTCTAAACTTTTTCTAAGACTACTTAATTACTGCTTATTTAAAACTTGAATAAAATATACACCAATGAGCTACAACATTGTGATCACCTGCGTAATATGCTGTTGGTCATCTGCATGCTGCCATATCAGCTCTGATTCATAGAGACATGGACATTGTCTGCTGTGGTGTCTGGCACCAAGACGTAAGCAGCAGAGCCTTTAAGTCCTGTAAGCTGAGACACAGAGCCTCTGCAGCTCGATTGGATTGAGATCTGGGAAGCTTGGAGGCCAGGAAAACACCTCGAACACCTTAATCATGTTCCTCAAACCATTCCCAAACAATGTGTGCAGTGTAGCAGGGTGCATAATCCTGTAGGTAATACCATTACCATGAAGGGGTGTACCTGGTCTGCAGCATGTTCAGTTAGGTAGCACGTGTCAGATTGACGTCCATGCGAATGCTGGACTGCAGGATTTCCCAGCAGAACATTTCCCAGAGCATCGCACTCCCTCTGCTGACTTGTCTTCTTTCCACACTGCATCCTGGTGCTATCTGTTCCCCAGGTAAACAACACACACGTACCCGGCCATCCACGTGATGTTAAAAAAAAACAAGACTCAATGAACCGGGTTACCTTCTTCCATTGCTTGGAAGGTCCAGTTCTGACACTTGCGTACCCATTGGAGGCGCTTTCACAGTATACAGGGTTCAGCATGGGCACTGTGACTGATCCTGCAGCTACCCAGGCCCATACACAGCAGTGTGTTGTGACACATTTCTCCTAATCATCATTAAAAGACAGGATAGCCTTCATTACCCTCGCGGGTTGAGGCAGTCAACACCCTGTCCCACATCCATAACATCGACTACAAGAACTGACTGTTCACTCACTGTCTATATATCCCACATGCTGACATGAGCCGTTGTTACGAGACAATCCATGTTACTCATGTCATCTGTGACTTCTTCTTGTCACTAGAATTGTTGTATTGCATATTATTGTTGATTCTGTTGTGTTGCTTGGAAGTGTCTGTTAGTCTATGCTAATTAGTTCTCTCAGGTGGCTAATCAAGAGTAGTTTCAGTCTCCCTTAAGGTGTGAATTGTGGGCAGGGCTTACTAAGATATACTGAAGGTTGTCCACTACAGTAGTGTTTATGTCTTCTTGCTCAGTTAAGTGCTACCAGTCCCCTCTCAGCCCTATTTTCACCAACCCCACCCCTGACTAGAGTCCAGACATGTGCCTCAAACTCATCTCTGTTGTCACCTCTCACAGACTCAGAAGCTCTAATCCACAAACCAGAGGCCGAACTACCAGTAACCTCATCTACCCGCCTCTGCTGTCTCAGTCTCAAACAGTGGTGGTAGGTGGGCTCTGAAACTGCCAGTCTGCTGTAAAGAAAGCTGATTTCATCTCAGGTTTAGCTTCCCATTACTCTCTTGAATTTCTGGCACTAATTGAGACCTGGATCTCTCCACAGAACTCAGCTACACCAGTTGTCTTATCCTCTGCTTATGCTTTCTCTCACATTCCACAAGAAGCTGGCAGGGGTGGTGGTACAGGTCTGCTGTTGTCTCAGAGATGGTGCATCACACCTCTCTCCCTGTCTCATTTCAAACATCTCATCCTTTGAGCTCCATGTAGTTACAGTTACCTCCCCAATCAACCTTCTCATTTTTGTCATCTACCGCCCCCCCTAGTCCCCTAGACGTCTTCCTTGAAGAAATGGACATGCTCCTCAGTCTTTTCTCTACTGACAGCACCCCTCTTACTGTCCTGGGAGACTTCAACCACAACTCTGACAAGTCCTCTTGCCTTCCTCTTGCCTCTTGCCTGGACTACTGCAACTGACTCCTGGCAGGTCTGCTTCTGAGTGTCATTTGCCCTCTGCAACTGATCCAGAATGCAGCTGCACGACTGGTTTTCAACCTTCCTAAGTTCTCCCACACCACCCCATTGCTATGCTCCCTCCACTGGCTTCCTGTAGCTGCGCGCATCAGATTTAAAACACTAGTGCTTGCCTACAAAGCCAAAAACGGACCAGCACCCACTTATTTCAAAGCACTTATCACATCCTTCATGGCACCGCGCTCCCTCCGATCCTCTAGCACTGCTCGACTGGTCCCACCATCTGTCAGGGTACAAGGAAGGCATGCATCTGTTCTGGCACCAAGGTGGTGGAAAGAACTTTCCCTACATGTCTGAACAGCTGAGTCACTGGCAGTCTTCAAATGACATCTAAAGACTTATCGCTTCCTAAAGTACTTAAATTAGTACTTGAAAAAAAGCTTTGTATTGTCTGAGCACTTGTTACTATATTACCTCCTCAACAGAGTTTTTGGACTGATGGTATTCTTAGTTTGTGACCTAGTGAACCAGTATCAGAATGTATTTATTGATAGAGATAGAGATTAAACAAGAAGCTCTTGTTTAAGTCGCTCGGGATAAGGCGTCTTATCCATAAATGTAAATGTAAATGACTGGTGATAAAGTTTTGGCTTATTGAGGTAAATGAGTGTAAACATTTATTTGTTCCCTGCTACAAATACGTTCCATAAACATGAGTATAGGTTGCAAATATATAGTATATACAAAATAGTATTTATTAAAAAAGATTTTTAAAAAGTTCATTTGTGTTTTTTTTTTTTTTTTAACCACAGACTGTCCAAATAATGATTGGTGTGTTGATGATATTGTTTGGTATCGTGATGGCGGTCTACCCTCAGACATTGAACGTGTACTCTGGAGTCGCATTCTGGGGCTCGCTGTTAGTAAGTGTTCTTCAATTTTATTGACTTAAATATATATATATATATATATATATATATATATATATATATATATATATATATATATATATATATATATACATGTAATTACATTACTCAATGTCAGTTTCATAAAAAAAAAAATTCTGCACTCGCAGCACATCAGCGCTGGTTCTCTGGCTGTTTCAGCGAGCAACAAGCTCAATACCTGTGTGGTACGTAAACATCGACAACTCACCCAACTCCTTTAGCAAGGAAACACACACACGTTGCACCTCATCCATCATTTCTGTTGGTCTTATGAGATAAGATATATAATTTTTTTTTTATTTTATGACAGAATTTCACTTACACTTTGAATCTCCTCTTTTCTTTTATTCATTTACTTTACTAATTAATCTTGCTATTACATTAACTGTGAAGCCAGATTTCATGTGCTACTATTTTGAAACGTTACCTGTAGTCATGTTTAAACAAACCACTTTGAAATGAAGAGTATGGATGCTACTTTAATAGACATGGACATGTTTCCTACGTCCATCTACCTCCACTAGTTCTTCAATATCACAAAATAGAAGTCACAGAAATTGAAGATGAAAAAATGCTGAAACATTGTTGCAGTAAATAATGAAATGAAACCAAAATTCCAAGACAGAAAATGTATAATATCCATGTAGGAAAACAAATGAATTTCATTAGCATATGTAATATTGGAATTTTTGGAAGAAAACATAAGTAAGTTTTGATCAGTTAACGTTTGGATGATAAGCATGAAAATGAACCTGAATACTCTCGCTTAGTAGATTTCATACACATTTTGTGATTTATATACACTCAGTGTGAAATAACTGTAAGAAATATATGCAGTACAGTACTGTGCAAAAGTCTTAGGTGCCCTAATTTAGTTTTTTTTACAAACTTTGTTATAGAATGTTATTTTATGATTTCTACATTGTCGAGTCAGTACAAAAATTAAATGTCACAGAAAAATGTTTGTATGTCAGTAAAAAAGGCAGCATATTACATGAGACCACTTTTCAGATACAAAAAAAACATAATGAAGGCTGCTGGCATTCGCCAAAAAAAAAATTAGAAGCGAGTGGACAGTCAAAGTCCCCAGAAGAACTGTGGCTGCTTCTGCAAGATACTCAGTAACACTTACAGCTCATTTCCTTATAAAACTGCACACATTTACCTGAGACTACTATTTTATTTTTAAAAGCAAAGGATCATCACACCAAATATATAATTACTGTTTGCTGCTCTTTACAGTATTTTTTTTAATGTAGAAACAATTAATTTCATTATTTTTAAGGCATCTTTGCTCTACAGCGGACTATTCATATATATTCATATGTATATATATACACACACTGAGCGAGAGAGAGAGAGAGAGAGAGAATAGGACACTTCAGACAAAAGTCCTGTATATAATAATAATAACAATAATTTAATTTTCCATGAAGCCACTTTTTTGTTTAACCGTAAAATACATAGCTAAAATTACTTTATGGTTACTTTTCTAGTCTTAAAAAAAAAAAATCAAATCAACCAAAAATAAAAAAAAACTAAATTTGTTTACTATTGACAGTGAAAATGTGCTAACAGATTGAAGCGTGTACAAGCTCACCGCTGAGAAAAAATGATGAACCTTTATGTTAAAAGTTTGCTATTGTAGCTTCAATAAGAATTTTATTTCTAGAATTTTTCTGGATTCTGATCGAGAGCTGGTTTGGTTCTGATGTCAGTTTATTATTTTTTTTATTTGCTGTTTTTCTCTCAGGTGACGGGTGCTATGGTGGTGAATATTTTTAGCACGATAGCTGCAGGAATCGCCATCATTATGCTTTCCCTGGATTTAGTGATTTGGCCTTGGCGTCGCTCCTGCTACTCCTATGACAGCAATTATGGATGCAGCCAGGTATGATTAATTTATTTATTATTGTTATTCTACCATGAGTTGTATAAGGTTAAAAATAGCCAAATAAAAATAAAAATAGAAACAATACAATAAAAAAGAATACAAAAAATTTGTAGCATAATAAAGCAAAAAAAAAAATGGTGAAAATATATTTTCTGAATATTTTAGTACAAAAATAGAATTAAAAACAAATAAACAAACAAAAGAAGTTACTGTAAGTGGCAGGACTTTTTGACATGTGTAGTTTAGTGATGGTGGATATTTATTTCAGAGCCATACCGACGGAATCACTGGCATTCTGCTGGTTTTCTCTGTGCTTCAGTTCGCCATCTCTATCGCAATTTCAGCCTTCACCTGCAAAGCCACCTGCACCAATGAACCTACTGTAAGTTTTTTTTTTTTTTTTTATGTAAAAGATGCAATATCGAGGTTACACTTTATTCTGAGGAGATCGCACGTTGATCAGAATGCATTATTTGCCCTGCTGCTGTCTGTTCTTAATTCAAGCTAATTCTGCTGTCTTAACAATCAGTCACGTCTTACATGAAATACAGGTCAGCTGTTCAGTGAAGCACTACTTTCATTCCAGAAACATGTTACACCCAGCACCACAGATAATCACTTCAAATCAGTTCAACTTTATCTATATAAACAAAAGATACTGTCACAAAGCAGTAAATTCGGGAGTAGATTCAAAGCCCCATACATTACAGGAAGAAAGTTCTCATCAAGTTATCTTGTGAAGTTGTTCAAGAGCTTCGTCTTCTCGAAATTGCGATTCCGTGACGTCACTTCAGCAGGGCGGCATTCAAGGTGAAAAATAAGAACAAGAAATAACAGTGTGATTTAATGATTGTAAGCAGTCTTTTGCGTTTCTGTTTACTTTTGAAATTGTCAAATCCAGGCTGATACTTTAATCACTGAAATGTTAATTCACTTTCTGCAAGTTCTTTGATCAAAATGCTCTTTCACACAATGATCGGTGTTATTAACTGTGAATTATCACATCCACTTATGTAGGCGGCGTTCAGCGAATATTCATTTTATTTCCGACTTCAGACCGCTGAGTTTGCATGAATACTCTAGGCCAATTGTAAAATTCTGAGTTTCCAGTTGTCATGAAGGCAGCATTAGAAGTGCGGTGACCCTGAATGAGGAAATGGCTGTGGCTGATGGGAAATAGAGTCTGGTTTGGCTATATTGTGAGGTTGGGAGGAATTCTAGGAGTTGAAGTTCATAACCGCAACCATTGCTGATGTGACATTAACTAATACTACCTTTATATTTAGCTAGTATCAAGAACAATTTAGAGTATTGTAACTGTAGTGAACAATTTGGAGTGTTGTAGCTATTGTAAACATGTGCATATATTCTTATTGTGTAACTATGAAGCTCTGTGTATGTTTTGTATAGCTGAATGTCATCAACGTGGTTCCGAACACTGAGGGATGTATTCCTGTGGTCAATTCCTTTCCAGCTCATCATGCTCAACCGGTAAGAGAAACCTGCAGGACATTGTTATGAAGCTCCACATCACTGAAGAGTTTGAAGTCACGTTTACACAGAAACTTTTAAATTTTTTGGGTTTTAGATTGAATAAAGTCTCAGCGTTCATGTTTGATTGAAAAGCCCATCTTCAACGAGGAATAGAAGTACTGATATATCAGCACTCATTTATAAAACCTTTAAATTATATAAATGTTTTTACACAAACTGAGAAAAAAATTCTTGGGAAATTTATAAAAGTAAAGTTTAGCTGATTTTCTTGCTGCTCATGTGCGTATATTGATGAATGTCGTTCAGCTATAAATTACCAAGTGCGTTCCTAGCACATTCACATTTAGCCACGCCCACAAAAAAGGCAAAGCTCACAGAGAGCTGAAAGAATATCTCCTAAGTGTGCACTAAATCTTCCAGTAATGCAGCTCAGCCATTGCAGCTGATCGCTACCATAAACACACATTTGTCACACACTTGACAGCATACTCGGTACATATAATTGCACTAACTCAGCATCAACATTTATATGATTTGAAGCCGATCAAGGTTCACATTAGTGAATCTCCTTTTACGTAAATTTACACAAACTCAGGAGTGATAGGTAGGAAATGAGTAATGATACGTAGAAAATGAATGTTTTTCCAACTAGCTTTTCATCAACATCACATTTCTTAAAATGGTCCTATGAACAAATTACAAATGAGTTAGTTAGTTCGTGACCACGATGATAAAGTTGTCAGTTGTGGTGATAAAAAATGAGCTTCAGTACACCTACATGGCAAGAAAGGTTCTAGCTATTTAAAGGGGTTCTACTATCCTCTCCATGGGGGAAGACAAAGTGAAGAATCTGGGCAAAAAAAAAAAATATATATATAAATATATTATAAATATATATTTTTTTTAATAAAATCCAAACATCTATGTATATAATGTAAATCTGGAAATCATATTATATTTAACTATATACTGTATGACCAATACTCACAATTCTTCCTCTTCGCATTTTATCATTTACTCTTTAGGCCATTACTAACCGTAGCTGAGACTAAATACACTGTGTTCTTCTTTTTTTAATTTTTTTTTTTTTACAGGGGGTCAGTACACTGAATGCTGTCGCCATGGCTAGTGCACCTGTGGAAAGTCCTCCAGCGTACTCTGAGAAAAGCCAACCAGACAACTGAGGATAATTCTAAATAAGAAATTATTCTTGTTAACTACTTAAAACACTGTTACTTGGAAAAGATGGAAAACAATCACACTCTAGCACTTACTACACATCACACTGCTTACTCTAACAGCTAAACACACATTCAACATTTAATTAACTACTTCTCTGTTTCTCGAAAGAATCTGTGTACACTGAATACATATATATATATACAGTATATCATATTAACAATGGTATATATGCTCATAACGCTTTTTATCTCATAATTTCTTTTTTCAAGAATTCTTTAAGCTTTTTTTCAGTCCTTCTGCATACTTCTGAATTTTTATATTATCATTATTTTTCAATTTTATTTGTATAGCGCTTTTAACAGTGGACATTGTCACAAAGCAGCTTTACAGAAATAAATGGATTCACAAAAAATTATATTGTAAATATGTGAATTTATCCCTGGAGAACGACAGAACAAACAAATCAATAAATGTGCACCACAGCTCTGTTGAATTCTGGATCCTGATTGGTCAGAAGGTGTTGATTAATTTTCTAGAACAGCTGCTCTGATGTTAATGCAGCTGCACACTATTAATTAATATTAATGCGCTTGTTCTAATACGTTATCGTTTCTATGGTAACAGCTCATTCACAGGGACTGGTACAGTAGACGCTCCACATAAATGGATAAATAAACGTGTGTAACTGTTGATATGGTGAATTTTTATCATGAAGGAGATGTGTAATAAACATTTATGGAAGGAGTCTCCAGTGTCAGTGCTTTGTAACAGTCAGAGGCAAAGCTGCTAAGTTTTATGATGTCTTCGGGAAAGAGGAGTTTACACTTTGTAGTTTCTTGGTAACATGACAAGCTGCGTTTTTTTTTTTTTTTTAAGAAAAAAGAGAGGCTGTTGAGGGAACGACTGTTTATAACTGCTATTACATAAGTCAGAACAGGAACTAACCTGTTATGGTAAAATTATTGTTATTATTATTATTATTATGCCTAGTATTTTGGAAATGTCTGTCCGGTTACTGTTTAAAGGTTACCCCAGTTCACTGTTAGCTACCTTTCGAAACAGCACTGATTATATTCATACAGTTGCACAACAGCTTTGTGGGAAATGTTTATTTTCTACTTGTCTTGACTTGCACTCGAGATCGGAAATCTATCTGGAAATTCTGGAACGACAGACAGGCGAAGCGAAATGAAATCATTTAGAGGAGGGAGAGAGACACAGACTACACTGCTAAAAGGACAGGAGGTAAAATAAGCTTTTTTGTGTTTATTAAACTAAATGCTTCTTGTAACAGGATCATTGTTTCCTTTAACAGGGTTAATGGCTTCCTTTTAACCATTGAGTTTTTTGCTTTCCAAATATTCTGCCTTTTTCATTTTGATTTTTTATAGTTTTATAGTTTGACATGCATACCATTATGTAGCACTTTGAGATTTGCCAAATGTGAAGATCAGTATAAATAAGCTCAAATATTATTAGCGGCAGAAGAAAGTACTGAGAAAGGTAAAAGTATAGATAATGTGTCAAAATCTTAGTTAGGGAAAAGTCAAAGTATTAAATCAAAAAGTGTGCTCAGGTGAAAGTCAAAACATTACTACACCTAAATGTACTCAAGTAGTAAATCGTAAGTTTTTAACTGATGAAAATAATGTTGTGTTTTCATGTGAAGAGAAATCATTTTTTGTGTTCAGGCAATTAAAGCATTTTTTTTTGCCTGAAGATATCTTTCAATCTCTGTAAGTTTGCAATATTTACCGTTATCTGCAATCGGACGCTAACTTATGTTAGCTTTTCAACTTGATGCTAGTCTGCCCTTCAAAATTTAAAGGCTTTGTATCATTGTGAGTAAACTCAGAACGAAACCTGGCAAAGTGTGTGTGTGTGTGTGTGTGTGTGTGTATGTCAAGTCAAGCAGCTTTATTGTCATTTTAACCATATACAGTTGGTACAGGTCAAAGTGAAACAAAACAACGCCCCTCCAGGACGTACACAAGACTACATAAAGTGCACATGTGCAAACGTGTGCTAACAGTGCAAGACTACAATAATTACTAAAAACAGGACAATAGGCACGGAAAAGGAAAATGCAGTGCCGACCAGTACACAGTTCTAGTGTGGAATAAAGTGCAAAAAGATATTACAATATTATAATAAATGCTGTAAATGTAAACATAACATACTAGTTAGCAGCACAAATGCAGGTGGTCAATACAGTACTTTGATTACTGTATTTTAGCAGCAATTTAAGAAAGAATTTTTCAAAAATTGCAAAGGGACTGGAATGGTGTTCAGTTGAGTATGAGTGTGATTGTGTGTGTGTGTGTTAGTGCGTGTATTTGGGTTGGTGTCAGTCCAGTCTGTATTACTGAAGAGGTATTGAGGAGTCTGATGGCTTGGGGAAGAAACACAGAAAGTGCGTGCGTGTAAATAATGTGTGCGTGTGAGTGTGGGAGATGGAGTCCAGATCGGCCATGTTGTGATGCCGTGGTGGATTCTGGGAAAGAGAGTGCATGGCCGAATTCAGTGCTGACATGACACATTTTATTGACGCCATCATTTGTACTCTTATGTCTTCTCACGTTATACCATCATCCTGATAGTGAAAGTTGTTTCTTGTTCACAGATTAAAAACCCACACGTGCTTTAAAGATGGCCAACGCTCCTATACCGCTCACTAATGTGGGAAGTGGCTACACCATCGTCACTCAAGTTATTCCCTCATCAACAGCCCCGACTACAGCGGAACAAAATTCCTCTCAGACACTCAGCCCACTGCGGAAATTCCTGAAAGGAGAACCCAAAGCGCTGGGAGTAAGTTACACAATTACAAAGCAGAACTGAACACATGCTATATTATTATTAGTAGTAGTAGTAGTAGTAGTAGGAGTATTGTTATTGTCATGATTTATGGCTTAAGCATTTATATATTTTTTAATTGAGATATAGTATTTAAAATAAAAAAAAGCATCCCACAACCTGTAACATTAGATTTTTTATGGTTAGTATTTTTGGGAGTATTTTTAATATTGAGTTTCTTAATAAATTATGTTTAACCTATATCAGATGAACAAAAACATATGAATAATAAACAAAACAGTATGAAGTAAAATGATTAATATGGGATAATATAAATTGAATATGAGTTTATATGCATGCTGTTTGGTGTAACAGCTGCACCCTAGCTCATCATCTGGTGGTTCCTTACATCATCAGCTGTTTTAGAGCTCTCATGACATCTTGCAGAAGGAGTGGACAAACCACTTCAAGAGACTCGACTTATCAACAGTCTTGAACCTGTTGTCGTTGTTCACTCTGACCTTTCTTCAGGACTAAGCTTCTTGGCTTACTGCGCTTAAAGGTCATCCTTGCCCATGTGTTCAGTTATCCAGATCCTCCAGCATCCATTTGCCTTCTATAACTGAGCATGTTGTATTGTCATCCATAAAAGCTCATGTTGCTGGTTGGTGCATGTTTGACATGGTCTCTTTGCAGATTCCACATGTAGATGGACTGCAGCAGCAAACAATATGACTGAAATCATGCAGCCAGTCACAATTCCTACTTCCTACTTACTCTGAATTTCATCTTGAATCTCTCAAAGTAGTCACTCAAGTGTTGTTGTACCTTCCTGGGCACATGCTATTCTTCAGGGTGGTGGTGACCAGTTGATGAGGGATTGATCCATACTGAATTGGACAAATCCACTAAGGACTGTCAGGTCCCCATTGTTCTCTTTTGCTTTGTGGATGATCTGTGTGAGGGTGCTGGTATGCTCCACAAACTCTATTTCACATTTTTGTACCAATGTATCAATGTATTTATTCTCTAGTATACTGTATATTGGGCCAGTCTGCGGGTGACAATCACCAGGAATATTTTCCTCACCACATTAAGGAGTGATATGGTGCACCACTAAAAAAGTTCCAAAGAGTCTTCTTTCTTGGGTTTTCTGGCATTCTCCACTTCCTCCACATGGCCTTCAACAGCTTCCCGATCCTTGTTGTTAACTTGGGATTTTTTTTATAAACCTGGTGTGGAATTCTCTCTGGGCCTTCATTATGACGACCTTAATCTCTGCAAGTGTTAGCACTGTAACCAGAAACAAGAGTGGAAAAAAATAAATAAATAAATGAACTTGAAAGGCTATTTAAACCTAAATAAATAAATAAATAAATTAATTAATTAATCATTTAATGCACCATGTAATTATATTTTATTTTAATGAATATTAAAATAAAATATCATTATATCAAATAAAATACCATATAACCTGTAACAAGACAATAATTAAAACTTTTTTTATACTAACTTAAGACTATTTAACTTTGTTTTTTATTGATATGAATATTAATTTATGTTAATTCATGGATATCCATGCTAAAATAATATAGTAAATATGTTGCATAAACACTAATGTAGATCATGCACAAAATAATGCATAAATAGTAAAAACTATTTTTTATGTCTGTCCCCCACCAGACCGTCCAAATAATGAACGGTTTCTTGATGTTGCTGCTTGGTATTGTGTTAGTGGACTCCACACAACAGAGCTTTGTGTATTTCGGATTCGCATTCTGGGGCTCTTTCCTTGTAAGTGTTCTTCAGTTTTATTGATTTAAATGTACAGTAAATAATAAATGTAGTTATCTTCATTATTTCATTAATTATAATAATTATAGTTATATTCATTATTTCATTAAATACATTCCTCTGTGTCAGTTTCAGTAAATCATTTTTTCTCATTCTCAGCACATCTTGGCTGGTGTTCTGACTGTGTCAGCGAGTAGAAAGCTTCATTTCTGTGGGGTATGTAAACACCTACAGTAAGACTTTACATATATATATATATATATATATGGCATCATTTCCAGGAACATGCTTGGTTATTAGAATTCATACAAAATTATGTTTAGTGTTTGAAATATTTGTATCTGATTTCATATTCAGATTTAAACCAGATGTGGGTGTGGGCTGTACCAGATTTTGTTGTTGTTGTTGTTGCTGTTGTTGTTGTTGTTGTTAACCCAACCATTATGCCCTAGAAAGACCTAAAAAAAAAACAAAAAACTCAGAAATAGGCTGCTGGAAAATTAAATCATTTTCATTCAAAAATTATAAGAAATATAATATAAGAAGAAGAAATATAATATAATATAATATAATATAATATAATATAATATAATATAATTATAAAATAATTATAAAATATAAAATTACAAGCAATAAATAACATCATTTGATTCAACTCCTGAACCAGACACCCTGTGGAACTTTCTAGAAAGCTTTCTAGACAAGAAGATCCTTCATCAGCTGTGCAAGCAAATATTATAATATATAAAAATTTCACTTTTTCTTTGTTTTCTTTGTTTCTAAAGTACATTGCAAGTAAATTGCAAACAATTTTTATTTTAAGACAGTGTTATAAATTGTGTTAAATATCCACTCTTACTCACTCTTTACTGAAATATTAATCAAGTCGTACAAGCCAACTGCTGAGTAAAATCACAGGCATTCATATTTAAGGTAAAAGTCAGAGTTCACTCTCAAAGCTTCAGTCTATTGTACCGAAAGGATTCTGATGTTCCTGAACTCCTGTTTTTGACTTTATTTGCTCTCTTTTCTCCCAGGTGAAGGGTGCTATGGCAATGAATATTCTTAGCGCCATAACTGCAGCAATCAGCATCATTACACTTTCCCTGGATTTGATGTTTATCGGGATGGTCTGCTACAGTTATGATTGCAGGAGTAGCTACACGACTATGGTATTATTTATGTATTTATTTTCAGCATGAGAAAATGAACATCACTACACAAGCCAGGGCAGACATATCACCTTTTTAATTTACAAATTTACTTCTATAATTTTTTAAGTTTTACTTCTATAATCTATAAGTTCTATAAGTTTTATTTAATATACTTTTTTTTTTACAAAATATAATTTTATCTGAGAGAAGATAATGTATCGTGTTTATAATAGTAATAATAATAATAAATTATTATTATCATCATTATCATCGTCATCACAATTACAAAAAGTAACAAGAAACAACATGAGAAAAACAAGAAGAATGAGACAATAAAATAAAAATTTAAAAAGTCAAAACATTATAAAAACATAAAAAGATTTTAATTATAAAAGCAGAGTTAAAAAAAGCAAATAAATAAAAAACCCAGAGCTGCTTTAAGTGGTAGGACTTTTCAACCTATGGATTTTGGTGACGCTGGATCTTTTTTCAGAGCCGTACCAGAGGAATCACTGGCGTTCTGCTGGTTTTCTCTTTGCTCCAGTTCGCCGTCTCTATTGCCATCTCAGCTTTTGCCTGTAAAGCCACATGCTCGAATGAACCTACTGTAAGTATTAACAAAAAACAAGACATGCAATATTAACTTTATTGTCAGCTTTATCCCAATGCATACTTCACCCTCTTTTCTGTCAAAGAGGTGTCAGTCTGTTCATCTGTCTTCATCTGTCTTCATTAATCTAAGACTCATGATTCATCTGTCTTGAATCTTACACAAATAAAATCTGCCTGGTGAAAAGTCATATGGTAAAAGAATGTGGTTACTTTCACATCCACCTCCTTTGATTTCGGTTAACCAGACTGCATCGAGATGAAGGTAACCCACGAATCTGGCACGAATCCCGAAAGAGTGGGCCAACTGAAAATGAGCATGGTCTGCAGTCAGAGTTAACATGGAGGAGCTGCTTATTATTACTTTTTCACAACGGCAAGAAGTTTTTTCTCGCTCCTCATTTTTCTTACAGTAAATAACAAACTAGCAGCTAGCTGGCTAAGGCTGGCTGTTCCTTCCAAAAACATATTAGACCAGCAGAGCATTGATAGAAAACTACTTTAAAAAATTAAAAACATCTCAAAAGCTGGATGCAGATTTAAATCCCCATGTTACAGAATGTTCTTATCATGTTACCTCATAAGAACTCCATAGTCTTGTAAGGACTCCAGGTAATGTAAGGTAACACTGCATTTGCTGGTGATACTAACGTAGCTAAAACGCTAGCAAAATTAGGCTTATTATCTTAGCTTGCTACAGCATCCACTGGCCAACAGTAAGAATAACTTCCACAGTAGGTGTTAATTGTAATAAAGATCAAAATATTAGACACTATTTATTATTAGAAAAAGGGATGTTAAAGGGTAGTTTAGTTCAAATAAAAAAATATGAAAATTTCCACCACGAATATTCTGCTGTTGTAATAAATTATGGCTTTTTTAACACTAATTTATTCATTTTAACTCAATGTTCGCATGACACTAACCAACGGTCCCACCTCAATATTTGGCTAGGATCAAGTGATTTGGAGTACTATTGTATTGTATTGAACTGTTCATGGTATAAAATACTGTTTTGTTTTATTTTTTTAAAGATAAAAAGTATTGTGAACATGTTGTGTATATTTTGCTGTTGTTTAGCTATGAAGCTGTTTGTTTGTGTCATACAGCTGAACATCATCAATGTGGTTCCAAATCCTGAGGGATATGTTCCCGTGGACAACTCCTTCCCAGCACATCACACTCACCCGGTAAGAGAAACCTGCACGACGTCGTGATGAAGCTTCACATCATCTGAGAGTCAGAAGTCACATTTACACAGAAACCAGATTTTACATTTTTAGTTTTTGACTGAATAAAGTCTCAGCATTCAGACTGCATTAAGATTACCGTGAAACTCAAACTGAGCTGCCAGTTATTAGGCATTATAGATTTATGTTTGTGGATCTTCTTTGTTTTTCAGGGAATCAGTACAATCAGCACTGTTGCCATGAACAGCCCACCTGTAGGAAGCCCTCCAGCATACAGCTAATAAAAAGCGAATCTGATAACTGAAGAAAATTTAAATAAGAAACTTTTTTGAAAACATATATACATATATGTAGCATATTTATGATGGTATGTATACAGTAATTCACAAATACCTTCTGTAATAAAATTTATAATACTAAAATGTTTCTACTTTATGATAAATTTAACAATAAAATAACAACATTTGGAACTTTTCAATTTTGTCACAAACACATACAAGAATTATTTTATAAAAAAATTAAAATGTTTTTTTTTTTAGTCCCAGTCATTCTGCACTTTTTTATTGTAGAAATCTAAATTGCACTCCTTTCTACTTGCGTATTACTACAAAATAATTTTTAAAAAATGTATTCCGATTGGTCAGAAGGTGTTGATTAATTTGATTGTGTTTATATTAATGAGCTCATAAAACTTTATTGGTTCTGGACAGGGCATTAGCTTCAGCATTTTAGATCCTGGTGTACTATATATCCTCGTGAAATCTTGTGAAGAGAAGGGCCTACCTGGCTCGGTGAGGGTTTAGTTGCTTTACAGACTTGACATACTCCAGGTTCTTATGGTCAGTGAGGATAAGGAAAGGGAACTTTGCACCCTCCAGCCAATGTCTCCATTTCTTCAGTGTGGTCTTGATGGCTAGTAGTTCTCAGTTCCTGATGTCAGAATTTCTTTCAGCAGGGACAAATTTCCTGGAGAAATTTTGAGATCATACAGCTCCTACTCCACTCCCAGAGGCATCCACCTCCACAATGACTTGGAGTTCATGGTCAGGATGATGAAGAATAGGAGCTGTCATGAATCACTTTTTCAGGACTTTGAAGGCTTTCTGATTCCAGCTGACAGTTTGGGGTTCACCCTTGAGAACGGAAGTTAAAGGATTGGTGACTGTGCTAAAGCTCCTAATGATTTACAGTGGGGCAAAAAAGTATTTAGTCAGCCACCAATTGTGCAAGTTCTCCCACTTAAAAAGATGAGAGAGGCCTGTACTTTTCCTCATAGGTACACTTCAACTATGAGAGACAGAATGAGGGGAAAGAATCCAGGAAATCACATTGTAGGATTTTTAATGAATTAATTGGTAAATAAAATAAATAAGTAATAAATAAATAAATAAAATAAATAAATAATAAAATAAGTATTTGGTCACCTACAAACAAGCAAGATTTCTGGCTCTCACAGACTTGTAACTTCTTCTTTAAGAGGCTCCTCTGTCCTCCACTCATTACCTGTTTTAATGGCACCTGTTTGAACTCGTTATCAGTATAAAAGACACCTGTCCACAACCTCAAACAGTCACACTCCAAACTCCACTATGGCCAAGACCAAAGAGCTGTCAAAGGACACCAGAAACAAAATTGTAGACCTGCACCAGGCTGGGAAGACTGAATCTGCAGTAAGTAAGCAGCCTGGTGTGAAGAAATCAACTGTGGGAGCAATTATTAGAAAATGGAAGACATACAAGACCACTGATAATCTCCCTCGATCTGGGGCTCCACGCAAGATCTCACCCCGTGGGGTCAAAATGATCACAAGAACGGTAAGCAAAAATCCCAGAACCACACGGGGGACCTAGTGAATGACCTGCAGAGAGCTGGGACCAAAGTAACAAAGGCTACCATCAGTAACACACTACACCGCCAGGGACTCAAATCCTGCAGTGCCAGACGTGTCCCCCTGCTTAAGCCAGTACATGTCCAGGCCCGTCTGAAGTTTGCTAGAGAGCATTTGGATGATCCAGAAGAGGATTGGGAGAATGTCATTGGTAAAAACTCAACTTGTCAGGTTTGGAGGAGAAAGAATGCTGAGTTGCATCCAAAGAACACCATACCTACTGTGAAGCATGGGAGTGGAAACATCATGCTTTGGGGCTGTTTTTCTGCAAAGGGACCAGGACGACTGATCCGTGTAAAGGAAAGAATGAATGGGGCCATGTATCGTGAGATTTTGAGTGAAAACCTCCTTCCATCAGCAAGGGCATTGAAGATGAAACGTGGCTGGATCTTTCAGCATGACAGTGATCCCAAACACACCGCCCGGGCAATGAAGGAGTGGCTTCGTAAGAAGCATTTCAAGGTCCTGGAGTGGCCTAGCCAGTCTCCAGATCTCAACCCCATAGAAAATCTTTGGAGGGAGTTGAAAGTCCGTGTTGCCCAGCGACAGCCCCAAAACATCACTGCTCTAGTGGAGATCTGCATGGAGGAATGGGCCAAAATACCAGCAACAGTGTGTGAAAACCTTGTGAAGACTTACAGAAAACGTTTGACCTCTGTCAACAAAGGGTATATAACAAAGTATTGAGATGAACTTTTGTTATTGACCAAATACTTATTTTCCACCATAATTTGTAAATAAATTCTTTAAAAATCAGACAATGCGATTTCCTGGATTCTTTCCCCTATTCTGTCTCTCATAGCTGAAGTGTACCTATGATGAAAATTACAGGCCTCTCTCATCTTTTTAAGTGGGAGAACTTGCATAATTGATGGCTGACTAAATACTTTTTTGCCCCACTGTATCAATAGAAGTTGATAAAGCCAAGGTAGCACTGCGGTTCTTTGGTAGTTTTGGGCTGTGGCCAGGATGTGACTGCTTCTACTTTGCCTTGGCCCCTCTCAACTCCTTTCTCATCCAAGACATACCCCAGGAATTTAAGTGACGTTTTGTGGAAATCACACTTTTCCATTATAACATACAAACAGTTCTCAAGGAACTTTTGAAGTACTTCTTTGTAACCTGCAGGGGTCAGTCTTACACATGCTCCAACTGTAAAAAAGAAACTTATCAAGAAGCGACACCTGGATTGGGCTCCCAAAAGACAATTTTACCTGTGAAAATTACAATAATTGTTCAAATATGATCAAAGGCAATTAAAAAAAAAAAAAAGATATAATCCATAATAAAACACGGCTCTTTTAGGTTTATAGGCATTACATCAAAATGTAAAATTTACGTTTTAACTAATTTTAGTTGACTTAGTTGTCATGTTTTCATGAGAAAAGTAACTTTTTTTGCTTTACTTGAAAATGTCATTCATTCTCTAAGTTTTCAATATTCACCATTATCTAGAATTAATAGCTGCTAATAGCTACTTAGCTATTGGAATTGATGCTAGTCTAACCTGGCATAAGGAAAGGACACAGGATAATTTAGTTAAACATATAGCCAGTTAATATTAACAAATTAGTAAAACTTACCTCAAAATGCTTTTTCAAATTAGATGGAGTTCATGCCTTTGAAGGAGGACAATGAGATCTTATTTTATACGAGTCTTTGTTTACTCCAGCATATTGAAACATTTTACTGAGGTAGGGCCACACTGCAGTCCAGTGGATTAATTATCTTCAGATGAACATGAATAGCTAAAGTGCTAGCTACATTGTTTAGCATAAGATGGTCACTACAGATGACAAATTGACAAATTTTTATGCTTTTTTCTATATTGATGAATTTGATTGGACGCTAAACTGAAATGCCTGGATGCTAAATTGAACCCATTCACTTGATATATAGGGTACAGTCATTGAATGGATGAGAAAAGCTATTTGATGTTTCCACTGAATCTGATATGATACAATGCGATTTTGATTCTTTAGGCAACAATTCGATATTTGACGCTACCATTGACTCTGATATGATACGATTTTGACTCTTAAAGCAATGATTCAATATTTGATGGTACCACTGAATCTGATATGACACAATTTATTATTCTCCATTTGATGCATGACTAACTTTGTTTAGAATATGAAGTAGGCCTACCATTAATTTGTGAATGATGATAACATAGAAAAGGACTATTTTAAAAGTTTCAGACAAATCACCTTGACTTATTTACACATCAGTTTAACAATATGAGTTATTTTTTAAACAGCATGGCTATTGTTGATTTCTCTGCAGCATTATCATCAGTTGATAATTTATTATCATTTCATAAAATATAACCTTAAATATTTACATATATAACTCTGAAACAACTGCAAACTTTTCAATGAGCAGGTTTGGAATGTATTTCTGATTAATATCCGTATGTCCATTCTTAGGATAATAGGATCACGGTGAGTCTCCATGAGAATGGTGAGAACTGTAATGAAAGAAGGCCTGAAAGCACTTGGGTTAATTTAATGCAATAACCAAATAAGTAATGTTTAAGAGATTAGGATTACAAGATTAATCAGAATCAGAGTGATACTGACACATTTTCTTTGCTGTTGTGAGTGTAAGGTGGAAGAAAAAAAAAGAACAGCAGGATCTGGAGCTCTGGAGCTCTGTGTTATGTTCAGACATCACATCAGGTTGCACAACAGCTTTGTGGGAGGTTTTTTTTCATTCCTGTCTTGTATGTTGGCTCGAACTCGAGGCAGGAAATCTGCGTCACTGGAACCGTAAACATCCCTTCCGAAGAACAGGAAGAGTTGCAGATAACGGCACACTGAAGAACCGAAAGTGTTTAGTAGAGCGAGAGAGAAATACACACACACACACACACACACACACACAGACACACAGAAAGAGGAAAAGACTGCACTGTTAAAAGGACAGGAGGTAAAATAAGCCTTTTTGACTTTATTGAACTAAATGCTTTCTATTATTTTAACGGACATGTAACAGGATCAGTGTTTGCTTTAAGGAGTGTTTAAGGAGTGAAAATGCTTTAAAATGGCTTCCTTTTCGTGGTTTTGCCTTGCAAGTATTTTGACTTGTGTACTATTTTGCTTTGTAGATTTACCTCAAATGTCAAGTTCAGTGTAAATAAAATGGTTCTTTTCAGGGATGGACAGAATACTGAGAACTGATACTGAAGTGAAAGTATAAATAATGTATCAAAAGTGGAAGTAGCCAGCAAAAAAAAAAAGTATTCCAGTAAAAGTCAAAAAGTTCTTTCTGTTAAATGAACTCAATTATAAAAAGTCAGTGTTTTTAACTCATGAAATTAATGTAATGTCACGCTATAATGGTTAAAAAAAAGGTTTTGACTATTGGCCTGAAAACAGGCAAACCTTCCCACGCTTGTCTATTTATAAGTGGTGAGGTTACTGAGTTTCTGTTAGCACTGTTTACCTTCGTCAATACTGTTTTTTCCTTCATAATGCAATCAAATTGAGTGTCCGCTCTGAGGTGTTTAAGGGAAACATTTTCTAACAAAATAAGAAATATAATTAGAATTGCAGTGTCCCTCTCTGCACAGCATCTTCAAAATTTAACAGCATTAAGCTTCCATAGCTTCCCGGCTCAGACTAATCTCCAGACATGAATATCAGCAAACCTACATCGCGACCATTTCACCATTTCCACACACACAAAGGCAGACATTTTACTTCAGGTTAGCTAAACCACAGAGGGTCAACCAACACAATATGATTTTCTCTTTAAACTGTCAAAAACAGAGTTAGCAATCTTGGAGCAGATTTAAAAACCTGGGCAAAACCTAGAAATAATATTTTAGTGATGTCATCATTTTTGTCCTCTTATTTCTCAAATTATGCCATCATCCTGATAGTGAAGGTTGTTTCTTGTTCACAGATTAAAAACCCACACATGCTTTAAAGATGGCCAACGCTCCTATACCACTCACTAATGTGGGAAGTGGCTACACCATCGTCACTCAAGTTATTCCCTCATCAACAGCCCCGACTACAGCGGAACAAAATTCCTCTCAGACACTCAGCCCACTGCGGAAATTCCTGAAAGGAGAACCCAAAGCCCTGGGAGTAAGTTACACAATTACATCACTGAGAAAATAAACCCCTCAAACGAATATACAAATAAGTACAAATAATAATATGGTTAATATGGAATAATGAAATAATACATATTAATATATAAAGAAACAAACATGAAAGTATAACTAAGTACTATAAAATAAAATAAAGCCAGTGTAACCTGAAATGAGACAAAGCAATAATTATTATAATATAATTACACCATATTTAATAATAATGAACAATAATTTAAAATATTTTAAAAATTAAATGAAATGAATACATTAACATTTTATTACATTTTTAAATTAAAGAATATTAATATAAAATTAAACAATATAATATTTTTCTAAACTTTTTCTAAGACTACTTAATTACTGCTTATTTAAAACTTGAATAAAATATACACCAATGAGCTACAACATTGTGATCACCTGCGTAATATGCTGTTGGTCATCTGCATGCTGCCATATCAGCTCTGATTCATAGAGACATGGACATTGTCTGCTGTGGTGTCTGGCACCAAGACGTAAGCAGCAGAGCCTTTAAGTCCTGTAAGCTGAGACGCGGAGCCTCTGCGGCTCGATTGGATTGAGATCTGGGAAAGTTGGAGGCCAGGAAAACACCTCGAACACCTTAATCATGTTCCTCAAATCATTCCCAAACAATGTGTGCAGTGTGACAGGGTGCATAATCCTGTAGGTAATACTATTACCATGAAGGGGTGTACCTGGTCTGCAGCGTGTTCAGTTAGGTAGCACGTGTCAGATTGACGTCCATGTGAATGCTGGACTGCAGGATTTCCCAGCAGAACATTTCCCAGAGCATCGCACTCCCTCTGCTGGCTTGTCTTCTTTCCACACTGCATCCTGGTGCTATCTGTTTCCCAAGAAAACAACGCACACGTACCCGGCCATCCACGTGATGTTAAAAAAAAACAAGACTCAATGAACCGGGTTACCTTCTTCCATTGCTTGGAAGGTCCAGTTCTGACACTTGCGTACCCATTGGAGGCGCTTTCACAGTATACAGGGTTCAGCATGGGCACTGTGACTGATCCTGCAGCTATCCTGCAGATACACAGCAGTGTGTTGTGACACATTTCTCCTAATCATCATTAAAAGACAGGATAGCCTTCATTACCCTCGCGGGTTGAGGCAGTCAACACCCTGTCCCATATCCATAACATCGACTACAAGAACTGACTGTTCACGCACTGTCTATATATCCCACGTGCTGACATGCGCCATTGTTACGAGACAATCCATGTTACTCGTGTCACCTGTGACTTCTTCTTGCCACTAGAATTGTTGTATTGTATAATATTGTTGATTCTGTTGTGTTGCTTGGAAGTGTCTGTTAGTCTATGCTAATTAGTTCTCTCAGGTGGCTAATCAAGAGTAGTTTCAGTCTCCCTTAAGGTGTGAATTGTGGGCAGGGCTTACTAAGATATACTGAAGGTTGTCCACTACAGTAGTGTTTATGTCTTTTTGCTCAGTTAAGTGCTACCAGTCCCCTCTCAGCCCTATTTTCACCAACCCCACCCCTGACTAGAGTGCAGACATGTGCCTCAAACTCATCTCTGTTGTCACCTCTCACAGACTCAGAAGCTCTCATCCACAAACCAGAGGCTGAACTGCCAGTAACCTCATCTACCTGCCTCTGTTGTCTCAGTGTCAAACAGTGGTGGTAGGTGGCCTCTGAAACTGCCAGTCTGCTGTAAAGAAAGCTGATTTCATCTCAGGTTTAGCTTCCCATTACTCTCTTGAATTTCTGGCACTAATTGAGACCTGGATCTCTCCACAGAACTCAGCTACACCAGTTGTCTTATCCTCTGCTTATGCTTTCTCTCACATTCCACAAGAAGCTGGCAGGGGTGGTGGTACAGGTCTGCTGTTGTCTCAGAGATGGTGCATCACACCTCTCTCCCTGTCTCATTTCAAACATCTCATCCTTTGAGCTCCATGTAGTTACAGTTACCTCCCCAATCAACCTTCTCATCGTTGGCATCTACCGCCCCCCTGCTCCCCTAGAGGGCTTCCTTGAAGAAATGGACATGCTCTTACTGTCCTTGGAGACTTCAACCACAACTCTGACAAGTCCTCTTGCCTTGTCCCTCTTCTGGATTCCTTCTCCTTAACACTCAACAGCTGCTCTCCCACACACAAGGGAGGAAATGCCCTGGACCTTGTCTTCAGCTGCCCCTCTCTAGCTACAGACATCAGTGCTACCCCACTCCACATCTCCAATCATCACTTGGTATCCTTCATCATCACCCTCCCTACCCTATCTAAAACCAGCTATCAATACTTCTCTCCCACTCATAGAAACCTCCACTCTATCTCCCCTTCCTTCATAGCTTCCTGCACCCTATCATCCCTTCCCGACCCTGACTCCTTTTCCTCCCTACCATTGGAGTTAGCCACAGACACTTTCCTCTCTTCACTTTGCTCATCCATGGACTTCCTCTGCCGTCTATCTTCTAAATCCAGGAAGATTTCCTGCCCTGTTCCTTGGTTATTGGATGTGTTACCCAGCAATCAGAGAGAATTAAGAACAGCAGAGAGAAAGTGGAAGAAATCACAACTGATGTGATTTCCAAATTCTCATCTGAAGTGACTTCTGCTAAGACTGCCTTCTACAAAGAAAAGCTAGAAACCTCCACACAAGATCCTCACAAGTTCCACAACATATTTCCTTCACTACTCAACTCGCCGGCTCCTCCTGCTCCATCCTCCCTGACTGCTGAAGATTTTGCCACCTTTTATGAAGAGAATCTGCCAGACCTTCATTTCTACCCCAACTCCTACACTACACACTGAGGATTCTCCTTCTCATTCACTGGCACATTTTTCTAAACTAGAAACAGAAGAGATCCTGCAAGTTACCTTTTCCTGCAATCCTACCACCTGCCTATTGGACCCAATCCCTTCCACAATGCCCCAGACCATCTCTCAAGACCTCCTCCCCTTCATCACCACTGTCATCTTAACATCTGGTCATGTACCTACCTCATTCAAGAGATCAAGGGTTATTCCCATCCTGAAGAAACCCACTCTGGACCCCTCTGACATCAGCACCTACCGACCGGTATCTTTTCTCTTTTTTCTTTCTAAAACCCTTGAATGAATTGTCTACAATCAACTGTCTCTCTATCTCTCACAGAACAACCTCCAAGATCCTAACCAGTCTGGCTTCAAACCAGCCCACTCCACAGAGACTGCTCTTCTGGCCTTCACCGAAAA
The DNA here is from genome assembly GCF_027358585.1 of Pangasianodon hypophthalmus. NCBI lineage: Eukaryota > Metazoa > Chordata > Actinopteri > Siluriformes > Pangasiidae > Pangasianodon > Pangasianodon hypophthalmus. The sequence goes on along the minus strand of NC_069711.1, from coordinate 33,691,442 downwards.
GCTACACGCCGCTAGATCAGCTAAACTGTCTTCAGTCCTCATCCTCCTTGACCTTTCAGCAGCATTTGACACAGTGAACGACAAGACTCTCTTGTCCACCCTCATGAGTCTAGGAACTCGTGGTGCAGCATGGCAATGGTTTGCTTCCTACCTGGAAGGTTGGTCATATCAGGTGACATGGAAGGAATCCACATCTGCTACCCGCAGACTCCCCACTGGTGTCTTCTGTTCTGACACGCTTATGCCGATTTCTCCTTTATAACATCAGAAGGATTTGTTCATTTCTTTCCACACAAAACACACAGGTGCTTGTTCAGTCCCTTGTCATTTTGTGACTGGACTACTGCAACTGACTCCTGGCAGGTCTGCCTCTGAGTGTCATTCCCTTTTGCAACTGATCCAGAATGTAGCTGCACAACTGGTTTTCAACCTTCCTAAGTTCTCCCACACCACCCCATTGCTATGCTCCCTCCACTGGCTTCCTGTAGCTACAAAGTCAAAAACAGACCAGCACCCATTTATCTCAAAGCACTTATCACATCCTTCACGGCACCGCGCTCCCTCCGATCCTCTAGCACTGCTCGACTGGTCCCACGATCTCTCAGAGTACAAGGAAGGCATGCATCTGTTCTGGCACCAAGGTGGTGGAATGAACTTCCCCTACTGAACAGTCACTGGCAGTCTTCAAATGACGTCTAAAGACTTACGCTTCCTAAAGTACTTAAATTAGTATTTTAAAAAAAAGTTTTGTATTGTCTGAGCGCTTGTTACTATATTAGCTCCTCAACAGAGTTTTTGGACTGATGGTATTCTTAGTTTGTGACCTAGCGAACCAGTATCAGAATGTATTTGTTGATAGAAATTTCAAAGCACTTGTTTAAGTCGCTCGGGATAAGGGCATCTCATCCATAAATGTACAGTCAGGTCCATAAATATTGGGACATCGACACAATTCTAACATTTTTGGCTCTATACACCACCACAATGGATTTCAAATGAAACGAACAAGATGTGCTTTAACTGCAGACTGTCAGCTTTAATTTGAGGGTATTTACATCCAAATCAGGTGAACGGTGTAGGAATTACAACAGTTTGCATATGTGCCTCCCACTTGTTAAGGGACCAAAAATAATGGGACAGAATAATAATCATAAATCAAACTTTCACTTTTTAATACAATTACAGCCCGAAGTCTGGAACGCATAGGCATCACCACGCTGGGTTTCATCCCTGGTGATGCTCTGCCAGGCCTCTACTGCAACTGTCTTCAGTTCCTGCTTGTTCTTGGGGCATTTTCCCTTCAGTTTTGTCTTCAGCAAGTGAAATGCATGCTCAATCAGATTCAGGTCAGGTGATTGACTTGGCCATTGCATAACAGTCCACTTCTTTCCCTTCAAAAACTCTTTGGTTGCTTTTGCAGTATGCTTTGGGTCATTGTCCATCTGCACTGTGAAGTGCCGTCCAATGATTTCTGAAGCATTTGGCTGAATATGAACAGATAATATTGCCCGAAACACTTCAGAATTCATCCTGCTGCTTTTGTCAGCAGTCACATCATCAATAAATACAAGAGAACCAGTTCCATTGGCAGCCATACATGCCCACGCCATGACACTACCACCACCATGCTTGACTGATGAGGTGGTATGCTTAGGATCATGAGCAGTTCGGTTCCTTCTCCATACCCTTCTCTTCCTATCACTCTGGTACAAGTTGATCTTGGTCTCATCTGTCCATAGGATGTTGTTCCAGAACTGTGAAGGCTTTTTTAGATGTCGTTTGGCAAACTCTAATCTGGCCTTCCTGTTTTTGAGACTCACCAATGGTTTACATCTTGTGGTGAACCCTCTGTATTCACTCTGGTGAAGTCTTCTCTTGATTGTTGACTTTGACACACATACACCTACCTCCTGGAGAGTGTTCTTGATCTGGCCAACTGTTGTGAAGGGTGTTTTCTTCACCAGGGAAAGAATTCTTCGGTCATCCACCACAGTTGTTTTCCGTGGTCTTCCGGGTCTTTTGGTGTTGCTGAGCTCACCGATGCCTTCCTTCTTTTTAAGAATGTTCCAAACAGTTGTTTTGCTATCCCTCTGATGGGTTTGTTTTGTTTTTTCAGCCTAATGATGGCTTGCTTCACTGATAGTGACAGCTCTTTGGATCTCATCTTGAGAGTTGACAGCAACAGATTCCAAATGCAAATAGCACACTTGAAATGAACTCTGGACCTTTTATCTGCTCATTGTAATTGGGATAATGAGGGAATAACACACACCTGGCCATGGAACAGCTGAGAAGCCAATTGTCCTATCACTTTTGGTCCCTTAACAAGTGGGAGCCACATATGCAAACTGTTGTAATTCCTACACCGTTCATCTGATTTGGATGTAAATACCCTCAAATTAAAGGTGACAGTCTGCAGTTAAAGCACATCTTGTTCGTTTCATTTGAAATCGATTGTGGTGGTGTATAGAGCCAAAAATGTTAGAACTGTGTCAATGTCCCAATATTTATGGACCTGACTGCAAATGTAAATGTAAATGACTGGTGGCTTGCTTCACTGATGGCTTATTGAGGTAAATGAGTGTAAACATTTATTTGTTCCCTGCTACAAATACGTTCCATAAACATGAGTATAGTTTGCAAATATACAGTAAATACAAAATAGTATTTATTAAAAAAGATTTGTGTTTTTTTTTTTTTTAACCACAGACTGTCCAAATAATGATTGGTGTGTTGATGATATTGTTTGGTATCGTGATGGCGGTCTACCCTCAGACATTGAACGTGTACTCTGGAGTCGCATTCTGGGGCTCGCTGTTAGTAAGTATTCTTCAATTTTATTGACTTAAATATACATATATATATATATATATATATATATATATATATATGTCAGTTTCAGTAAAAAAAAAATTCTGCACTCACAGCACATCAGCGCTGGTTCTCTGGCTGTTTCAGCGAGCAACAAGCTCAATACCTGTGTGGTACGTAAACATCGACAACTCACCCAACTCCTTTAGCAAGGAAACACACACACGTTGCACCTCATCCATCATTTCTGTTGGTCTTATGAGATAAGATATATATATATATTTTTTATTTTATGACAGAATTTCACTTACACTTTGAATCTCCTCTTTTCTTTTATTCATTTACTTTACTAATTAATCTTGCTATTACATTAACTGTGAAGCCAGATTTCATGTGCTACTATTTTGAAACGTTACCTGTAGTCATGTTTAAACAAACCACTTTGAAATGAAGAGTATGGATGCTACTTTAATAGACATGGACATGTTTCCTACATCCATCTACCTCCACTAGTTCTTCGATATCACAAAATAGAAGTCACAGAAATCGAAGATGAAAAAAATGCTGAAACATTGTTGCAGTAAATAATGAAATGAAACCAAAATTCCAAGACAGAAAATGTATAATATCCATGTAGGAAAACAAATGAATTTCATTAGGATATGTAATATTGGAATTTTTGGAAGAAAACATAAGTAAGTAAGTAAGATCAGTTAACGTTTGGATGATAAGCATGAAAATGAACCTGAATACTCTCGCTTAGTAGATTTCATACACATTTTGTGATTTATATACACTCAGTGTGAAATAACTGTAAGAAATATATGCAGTACAGTACTGTGCAAAAGTCTTAGGTGCCCTAATTTTGTTTTTTTTTACAAACTTTGTTATAGATTTTTATTTTATGATTTCTACATTGTTGAGTCAGTACAAAAATGAAATGTTACAGAAAAATGTTTGTATGTCAGTAAAGAAAGTAGCAGATTACATAAGAGACACTTTTCAGATAAAAAAAACATAATGAAGGCTGGTGGCGTTCGCCAAAATAAAATTAGAAGCGAGTGTGACAGTCAAAGTCCCCAGAAGAACTGTGGCTGCTTCTGAAAGATGCTCAGTAACACTTCCAGCTCATTTCCTTATAAAACTGCACACACTGCACCTGAGACTACTATTTTTAAAAGCAAAGGATCATCACACCAAATATATAATTACTGTTTGCTGCTCTTTACAGTATTTTTTTTAATGTAGAAACAATTAATTTCATTATTTTTAAGGCATCTTTGCTCTACAGTGGACTATTCATATATATATTCATATGTATATATATATATACATACACAGAGCGAGAGAGAGAGAGAGAACAGGACACTTCAGACAAAAGTCCTTCATTAAAAAATAAATAAATAGATTAATAATAATAACAATAATTTAATTTTCCATGAAGCCGATTTTTGTTTAATCGTAAAATACATAGCTAAAATTACTTTATGGTTACTTTTCTAGTCTTAAAAAAAAAAAAATCAAATCAACCAAAAATAAAAAAAAAACTAAATTTGTTTACTATTGACAGTGAAAATGTGCTAACAGATTGAAGCGTGTACAAGCTCACCGCTGAGAAAAAATGATGAACCTTTATGTTAAAAGTTTGCTATTGTAGCTTCAATAAGAATTTTATTTCTAGAATTTTTCTGGATTCTGATCGAGAGCTGGTTTGGTTCTGATGTCAGTTTTTTTTTTTTTATTTGCTGTTTTTCTCTCAGGTGACGGGTGCTATGGTGGTGAATATTTTTAGCACGATAGCTGCAGGAATCGCCATCATTATGCTTTCCCTGGATTTAGTGATTTGGCCTTGGCGTCGCTACTGCTACTCCTATGACAGCAATTATGGATGCAGCTATAACTATGTTGCACAGGTTTGATTAATTTATTTATTCTTTTATTGTTATTTTACGATGAGTTGTATAAGGGTAAAAATAGAAACAAAACAGTAAAAAAGAATAAAAGAAATATGTAGCATAATAAAGCAAAAAACAAAAAATTGTGAAAATATATTTTCTGAATATTTTAGTACAAAAATAGAATTAAAAACAAATAAACAAACAAAAGAGGTTACTGTAAATGGCAGGACTTTTTGACATGTGTAGTTTAGTGATGGTGGATCTTTTTTCAGAGCCGTACCGACGGAATCACTGGCGTTCTGCTGATTTTCTCTGTGCTTCAGTTCGCCATCTCTATCGCAATTTCAGCCTTCACCTGCAAAGCCACCTGCACCAATGAACCTACTGTAAGTTTTTTTTTTTTAATGTAAAAGATGCAATATCGAGGTTACACATCATTCTGAGGAGATCGCACGTTGATCAGAATGCATTATTTGCCCTGCTGCTGTCTGTTCTTAATTCAAGCTAATTCTGCTGTCTTAACAATCAGTCACGTCTTACATGAAATACAGGTCAGCTGTTCAGTGAAGCACTACTTTCATTCCAGAAACATGTTACACCCAGCACCAGAGATAATCACTTCAAATCAGTTCAACTTTATCTATATAAACAAAAGATACTGTCACAAAGCAGTAAATTCGGGAGTAGATTCAAAGCCCCATACATTACAGGAAGAAAGTTCTCATCAAGTTATCTTGTGAAGTTGTTCAAGAGCTTCGTCTTCTCGAAATTGTGATTCTGTGACGTCACTTCAGCAGGGCAGCATTCAAGGTGAAAAATAAGAACAAGAAATAACAGTGTGATTTAATGATTGTAAGCAGTCTTTTGCGTTTCTGTTTACTTTTGAAATTGTCAAATCCAGGCTGATACTTTAATCACTGAAATGTTAATTCACTTTCTGCAAGTTCTTTGATCAAAATGCTCTTTCACACAATGATCGGTGTTATTAACTGTGAATTATCACATCCACTTATGTAGGCGGCTTTCAGCGAATATTCATTTTATTTCCGACTTCAGACCGCTGAGTTCGCATGAATACTCTAGGCAAATTGTAAAATTCTGAGTTTCCAGTTGTCATGAAGGCAGCATTAGAAGTGCGGTGACCCTGAATGAGGAAATGGCTGTGGCTGATGGGAAATAGAGTCTGGTTTGGCTATATTGTGAGGTTGGGAGGAATTCTAGGAGTTGAAGTTCATAACCGCAACCATTGCTGATGTGACATTAACTAATACTACCTTTATATTTAGCTAGTATCAAGAACAATTTAGAGTATTGTAACTGTAGTGAACAATTTGGAGTGTTGTAGCTATTGTAAACATGTGCATATATTGTTATTGTGTAACTATGAAGCTCTGTGTATGTTTCGTATAGCTGAATGTCATCAACGTGGTTCCGAACACTGAAGGATGTATTCCTGTGATCAATTCCTTTCCAGCTCATCATGCTCAACCGGTAAGAGAAACCTGCAGGACATTGTTATGAAGCTCCACAACCCAAATTTTTTGGGTTTTAGATTGAATAAAGTCTCAGCGTTCATGTTTGATCGAAAAGCCCATCTTCAACGAGGAATAGAAATACTGATATATTAGCCCCCATTCATAAAACTTTTAAATTATATAAATGTTTTTACACAAACTGAGCAAAAAATTCTTGAGAAATTTATAAAAGTAAAGTTTAGCTGATTTTCTTGCTGCTCATGTGCGTATATTGATGAATGTCGTTCAGCTATAAATTACCAAGTGCGTTCCTAGCACATTCACATTTAGCCACGCCCACAAAAAAGGCAAAGCTCACAGAGAGCTGAAAGAATATCTCCTAAGTGTGCACTAAATCTTCCAGTAATGCAGCTCAGCCATTGCAGCTGATCGCTACCATAAACACACATTTGTCACACACTTGACAGCATACTCGGTACATATAATTGCACTAACTCAGCATCAACATTTATATGATTTGAAGCCGATCAAGGTTCACATTAGTGAATCTCCTTTTACGTAAATTTACACAAACTCAGGAGTGATAGGTAGGAAATGAATAATGATACGTAGAAAATGAATGTTTTTCCAACTAGCTTTTCATCAACATCACATTTCTTAAAATGGTCCTATGAACAAATTACAAATGAGTTAGTTAGTTCGTGACCACGATGATAAAGTTGTCAGTTGTGGTGATAAAAAATGAGCTTCAGTACACCTACATGGCAAGAAAGGTTCTAGCTATTTAAAGGGGTTCTACTATCCTCTCCATGGGGGAAGACAAAGTGAAGAATCTGGGCAAAAAAAAAATATATATATAAATATATTATAAATATATATTTTTTTTAATAAAATCCAAACATCTATGTATATAATGTAAATCTGGAAATCATATTATATTTAACTATATACTGTATGGCCAATACTCACAATTCTTCCTCTTCGCATTTTATCATTTACTCTTTAGGCCATTACTAACCGTAGCTGAGACTAAATACACTGTGTTCTTCTTTTTTTAATTTTTTTTTTTTTACAGGGGGTCAGTACACTGAATGCTGTCGCCATGGCTAGTGCACCTGTGGAAAGTCCTCCAGCGTACTCTGAGAAAAGCCAACCAGACAACTGAGGATAATTCTAAATAAGAAATTATTCTTGTTAACTACTTAAAACACTGTTACTTGGAAAAGATGGAAAACAATCACACTCTAGTACTTACTACACATCACACTGCTTACTCTAACAGCTAAACACACATTCAACATTTAATTAACTACTTCTCTGTTTCTCGAAAGAATCTGTGTACACTGAATACATATATATATATACAGTATATCATATTAACAATGGTATATATGCTCATAACGCTTTTTATCTCATAATTTCTTTTTTCAAGAATTCTTTAAGCTTTTTTTCAGTCCTTCTGCATACTTCTGAATTTTTATATTATCATTATTTTTCAATTTTATTTGTATAGCGCTTTTAACAGTGGACATTGTCACAAAGCAGCTTTACAGAAATAAATGGATTCACAAAAAATTATATTGTAAATATGTGAATTTATCCCTGGAGAACGACAGAACAAACAAATCAATAAATGTGCACCACAGCTCTGTTGAATTCTGGATCCTGATTGGTCAGAAGGTGTTGATTAATTTTCTAGAACAGCTGCTCTGATGTTAATGCAGCTGCACACTATTAATTAATATTAATGCGCTTGTTCTAATACGTTATCGTTTCTATGGTAACAGCTCATTCACAGGGACTGGTACAGTAGACGCTCCACATAAATGGATAAATAAACGTGTGTAACTGTTGATATGGTGAATTTTTATCATGAAGGAGATGTGTAATAAACATTTATGGAAGGAGTCTCCAGTGTCAGTGCTTTGTAACAGTCAGAGGCAAAGCTGCTAAGTTTTATGATGTCTTCGGGAAAGAGGAGTTTACACTTTGTAGTTTCTTGGTAACATGACAAGCTGCGTTTTTTTTTTTTTTAAGAAAAAAGAGAGGTTGTTGAGGGAACGACTGTTTATAACTGCTATTACATAAGTCAGAACAGGAACTAACCTGTTATGGTAAAATTATTGTTATTATTATTATTATGCCTAGTATTTTGGAAATGTCTGTCCGGTTACTGTTTAAAGGTTACCCCAGTTCACTGTTAGCTACCTTTCGAAACAGCACTGATTATATTCATACAGTTGCACAACAGCTTTGTGGGAAATGTTTATTTTCTACTTGTCTTGACTTGCACTCGAGATCAGAAATCTATCTGGAAATTCTGGAACGACAGACAGGCGAAGCGAAATGAAATCATTTAGAGGAGAGAGAGAGACACAGACTACACTGCTAAAAGGACAGGAGGTAAAATAAGCTTTTTTGTGTTTATTAAACTAAATGCTTCTTGTAACAGGATCAGTGTTTGCTTTAACAGGGTTAATGGCTTCCTTTTAACCATTGAGTTTTTTGCTTTCCAAATATTCTGCCTTTTTCATTTTGATTTTTTATAGTTTTATAGTTTGACATGCATACCATTATGTAGCACTTTGAGATTTGCCTCAAATGTGAAGATCAGTATAAATAAGCTCAAATATTATTAGCAGTAGAAGAAAGTACTGAGAAAGGTAAAAGTATAGATAATGTGTCAAAATCATAGTTAGGGAAAAGTCAAAGTATTAAATCAAAAAGTGTGCTCAGGTGAAAGTCAAAACATTACTACACCTAAATGTACTCAAGTAGTAAATCGTAAGTTTTTAACTGATGAAAATAATGTTGTGTTTTCATGTGAAGAGAAATCATTTTTTGTGTTCAGGCAATTAAAGCATTTTTTTTGCCTGAAGATATCTTTCAATCTCTGTAAGTTTGCAATATTTACCGTTATCTACACTAACTTATGTTAGCTTTTCAACTTGATGCTAGTCTGCCCTTCAAAATTTAAAGGCTTGGTATCATTGTGAGTATACTCAGAACGAAACCTGGCAAAGTGTGTGTGTGTGTGTGTGTGTGTGTGTCAACTCAAGAAGCTTTATTGTCATTTTAACAAAATACAGTTGGTACAGGTCAAAGTGAAACAAAACAACGCCCCTCCAGGACGTACACAAGACTACATAAAGTGCACATGTGCAAACGTGAGCTAACAGTGCAAGACTACAATAATTACTAAAAACAGGACAATAGGCACGGAAAAGGAAAATGCAGTGCCGACCAGTACACAGTTCTAGTGTGGAATAAAGTGCAAAAAGATATTACAATATTATAATAAATGCTGTAAATGTAAACATAACATACTAGTTAGCAGCACAAATGCAGGTGGTCAATACAGTACTTTGATTACTGTATTTTAGCAGCAATTTAAGAAAGAATTTTTCAAAAATTGCAAAGGGACTGGAATGGTGTTCAGTTGAGTATGAGTGTGATTGTGTGCGTGTGTGTGTGCGTGTATTTGGGTTGGTGTCAGTCCAGTCTGTATTACTGAAGAGGTATTGAGGAGTCTGATGGCTTGGGGAAGAAACACAGAAAGTGCGTGCGTGTAAATAATGTGTGCGTGTGAGTGTGGGAGATGGAGTCCAGATCGGCCATGTTGTGATGCCGTGGTGGATTCTGGGAAAGAGAGTGCATGGCCGAATTCAGTGCTGACATGACACATTTTATTGACGCCATCATTTGTACTCTTATGTCTTCTCACGTTATACCATCATCCTGATAGTGAAAGTTGTTTCTTGTTCACAGATTAAAAACCCACACGTGCTTTAAAGATGGCCAACGCTCCTATACCGCTCACTAATGTGGGAAGTGGCTACACCATCGTCACTCAAGTTATTCCCTCATCAACAGCCCCGACTACAGCGAAACAAAATTCCTCTCAGACACTCAGCCCACTGCGGAAATTCCTGAAAGGAGAACCCAAAGCGCTGGGAGTAAGTTACACAATTACAAAGCAGAACTGAACACATGCTATATTATTATTAGTAGTAGTAGTAGTAGTAGTAGTAGGAGTATTGTTATTGTCATGATTTATGGCTTAAGCATTTATATATTTTTTAATTGAGATATAGTATTTAAAATAAAAAAAAGCATCCCACAACCTGTAACATTAGATTTTTTATGGTTAGTATTTTTGGGAGTATTTTTAATATTGAGTTTCTTAATAAATTATGTTTAACCTATATCAGATGAACAAAAACATATGAATAATAAACAAAACAGTATGAAGTAAAATGATTAATATGGGATAATATAAATTGAATATGAGTTTATATGCATGCTGTTTGGTGTAACAGCTGCACCCTAGCTCATCATCTGGTGGTTCCTTACATCATCAGCTGTTTTAGAGCTCTCATGACATCTTGCAGAAGGAGTGGACAAACCACTTCAAGAGACTCGACTTATCAACAGTCTTGAACCTGTTGTCGTTGTTCACTCTGACCTTTCTTCAGGACTAAGCTTCTTGGCTTACTGCGCTTAAAGGTCATCCTTGCCCATGTGTTCAGTTATCCAGATCCTCCAGCATCCATTTGCCTTCTATAACTGAGCATGTTGTATTGTCATCCATAAAAGCTCATGTTGCTGGTTGGTGCATGTTTGACATGGTCTCTTTGCAGATTCCACATGTAGATGGACTGCAGCAGCAAACAATATGACTGAAATCATGCAGCCAGTCACAATTCCTACTTCCTACTTACTCTGAATTTCATCTTGAATCTCTCAAAGTAGTCACTCAAGTGTTGTTGTACCTTCCTGGGCACATGCTATTCTTCAGGGTGGTGGTGACCAGTTGATGAGGGATTGATCCATACTGAATTGGACAAATCCACTAAGGACTGTCAGGTCCCCATTGTTCTCTTTTGCTTTGTGGATGATCTGTGTGAGGGTGCTGGTATGCTCCACAAACTCTATTTCACATTTTTGTACCAATGTATCAATGTATTTATTCTCTAGTATACTGTATATTGGGCCAGTCTGCGGGTGACAATCACCAGGAATATTTTCCTCACCACATTAAGGAGTGATATGGTGCACCACTAAAAAAGTTCCAAAGAGTCTTCTTTCTTGGGTTTTCTGGCATTCTCCACTTCCTCCACATGGCCTTCAACAGCTTCCCGATCCTTGTTGTTAACTTGGGATTTTTTTTATAAACCTGGTGTGGAATTCTCTCTGGGCCTTCATTATGACGACCTTAATCTCTGCAAGTGTTAGCACTGTAACCAGAAACAAGAGTGGAAAAAAATAAATAAATAAATGAACTTGAAAGGCTATTTAAACCTAAATAAATAAATAAATAAATTAATTAATTAATCATTTAATGCACCATGTAATTATATTTTATTTTAATGAATATTAAAATAAAATATCATTATATCAAATAAAATACCATATAACCTGTAACAAGACAATAATTAAAACTTTTTTTATACTAACTTAAGACTATTTAACTTTGTTTTTTATTGATATGAATATTAATTTATGTTAATTCATGGATATCAATGCTAAAATAATATAGTAAATATGTTGCATAAACACTAATGTAGATCATGCACAAAATAATGCATAAATAGTAAAAACTATTTTTTATGTCCGTCCCCCACCAGACCGTCCAAATAATGAACGGTTTCTTGATGTTGCTGCTTGGTATTGTGTTAGTGGACTCCACACAACAGAGCTTTGTGTATTTCGGATTCGCATTCTGGGGCTCTTTCCTTGTAAGTGTTCTTCAGTTTTATTGATTTAAATGTACAGTAAATAATAAATGTAGTTATCTTCATTATTTCATTAATTATAATAATTATAGTTATATTCATTATTTCATTAAATACATTCCTCTGTGTCAGTTTCAGTAAATCATTTTTTCTCATTCTCAGCACATCTTGGCTGGTGTTCTGACTGTGTCAGCGAGTAGAAAGCTTCATTTCTGTGGGGTATGTAAACACCTACAGTAAGACTTTACATATATATATATATATATATATATATATATATGGCATCATTTCCAGGAACATGCTTGGTTATTAGAATTCATACAAAATTATGTTTAGTGTTTGAAATATTTGTATCTGATTTCATATTCAGATTTAAACCAGATGTGGGTGTGGGCTGTACCAGATTTTGTTGTTGTTGTTGTTGCTGTTGTTGTTGTTGTTGTTGTTAACCCAACCATTATGCCCTAGAAAGACCTAAAAAAAAAAAAAAAAACTCAGAAATAGGCTGCTGGAAAATTAAATCATTTTCATTCAAAAATTATAAGAAATATAATATAAGAAGAAGAAATATAATATAATATAATATAATATAATATAATATAATATAATATAATATAATTATAAAATAATTATAAAATATAAAATTACAAGCAATAAATAACATCATTTGATTCAACTCCTGAACCAGACACCCTGTGGAACTTTCTAGAAAGCTTTCTAGACAAGAAGATCCTTCATCAGCTGTGCAAGCAAATATTATAATATATAAAAATTTCACTTTTTCTTTGTTTTCTTTGTTTCTAAAGTACATTGCAACAATCGCTTTTTTATTTTAAGACTGTTATAAATTGTGTTAAATATCCACTCTTACTCACTCTTTACTGAAATATTAATCAAGTCGTACAAGCCAACTGCTGAGTAAAATTACAGGCATTCATATTTAAGGTAAAGGTCAGAGTTCACTCTCAAAGCTTCAGTCTATTGTACCGAAAGGATTCTGATGTTCCTGAACTCCTGTTTTTGACTTTATTTGCTCTCTTTTCTCCCAGGTGAAGGGTGCTATGGCAATGAATATTCTTAGTGCCATAACTGCAGCAATCAGCATCATCACACTTTCCCTGGATTTGATGTTTATCGGGATGGTCTGCTACAATTATGATTGCAGGAGTAGCTACACGACTATGGTATTATTTATGTATTTATTTTCAGCATGAGAAAATGAACATCACTACACAAGCCAGGGCAGACATATCACCTTTTTAATTTACAAATTTACTTCTATAATTTTTTAAGTTTTACTTCTATAATCTATAAGTTCTATAAGTTTTATTTAATATACTTTTTTTTTTTACAAAATATAATTTTATCTGAGAGAAGATAATGTATTGTGTTTATAATAGTAATAATAATAATAAATTATTATTATCATCATTATCATCGTCATCACAATTACAAAAAGTAACAAGAAACAACATGAGAAAAACAAGAAGAATGAGACAATAAAATAAAAATTTAAAAAGTCAAAACATTATAAAAACATAAAAAGATTTTAATTATAAAAGCAGAGTTAAAAAAAGCAAATAAATAAAAAACCCAGAGCTGCTTTAAGTGGTAGGACTTTTCAACCTATGGATTTTGGTGACGCTGGATCTTTTTTCAGAGCCGTACCAGAGGAATCACTGGCGTTCTGCTGGTTTTCTCTTTGCTCCAGTTCGCCGTCTCTATTGCCATCTCAGCTTTTGCCTGTAAAGCCACATGCTCGAATGAACCTACTGTAAGTATTAACAAAAAACAAGACATGCAATATTAACTTTATTGTCAGCTTTATCCCAATGCATACTTCACCCTCTTTTCTGTCAAAGAGGTGTCAGTCTGTTCATCTGTCTTCATCTGTCTTCATGAATCTAAGACTCATGATTCATCTGTCTTGAATCTTACACAAATAAAATCTGCCTGGTGAAAAGTCATATGGTAAAAGAATGTGGTTACTTTCACATCCACCTCCTTTGATTTCGGTTAACCAGACTGCATCGAGATGAAGGTAACCCACGAATCTGGCACGAATCCCGAAAGAGTGGGCCAACTGAAAATGAGCATGGTCTGCAGTCAGAGTTAACATGGAGGAGCTGCTTATTATTACTTTTTCACAACGGCAAGAAGTTTTTTCTCGCTCCTCATTTTTCTTACAGTAAATAACAAACTAGCAGCTAGCTGGCTAAGGCTGGCTGTTCCTTCCAAAAACATATTAGACCAGCAGAGCATTGATAGAAAACTACTTTAAAAAATTAAAAACATCTCAAAAGCTGGATGCAGATTTAAATCCCCATGTTACAGAATGTTCTTATCATGTTACCTCATAAGAACTCCATAGTCTTGTAAGGACTCCAGGTAATGTAAGGTAACACTGCATTTGCTGGTGATACTAACGTAGCTAAAACGCTAGCAAAATTAGGCTTATTATCTTAGCTTGCTACAGCATCCACTGGCCAACAGTAAGAATAACTTCCACAGTAGGTGTTAATTGTAATAAAGATCAAAATATTAGACACTATTTATTATTAGAAAAAGGGATGTTAAAGGGTAGTTTAGTTCAAATAAAAAAATATGAAAATTTCCACCACGAATATTCTGCTGTTGTAATAAATTATGGCTTTTTTAACACTAATTTATTCATTTTAACTCAATGTTCGCATGACACTAACCAACGGTCCCACCTCAATATTTGGCTAGGATCAAGTGATTTGGAGTACTATTGTATTGTATTGAACTGTTCATGGTATAAAATACTGTTTTGTTTTATTTTTTTAAAGATAAAAAGTATTGTGAACATGTTGTGTATATTTTGCTGTTGTTTAGCTATGAAGCTGTTTGTTTGTGTCATACAGCTGAACATCATCAATGTGGTTCCAAATCCTGAGGGATATGTTCCCAGCACATCACACTCACCCGGTAAGAGAAACCTGCACGACGTCGTGATGAAGCTTCACATCATCTGAGAGTCAGAAGTCACATTTACACAGAAACCAGATTTTACATTTTTAGTTTTTGACTGAATAAGGTCTCAGCATTCAGACTGCATTAAGATTACCGTGAAACTCAAACTGAGCTGCCAGTTATTAGGCATTATAGATTTATGTTTGTGGATCTTCTTTGTTTTTCAGGGAATCAGTACAATCAGCACTGTTGCCATGAACAGCCCACCTGTAGGAAGCCCTCCAGCATACAGCTAATAAAAAGCGAATCTGATAACTGAAGAAAATTTAAATAAGAAACTTTTTTGAAAACATATATACATATATGTAGCATATTTATGATGGTATGTATACAGTAATTCACAAATACCTTCTGTAATAAAATTTATAATACTAAAATGTTTCTACTTTATGATAAATTTAACAATAAAATAACAACATTTGGAACTCTTCAATTTTGTCACAAACACATACAAGAATTATTTTATAAAAAAATTAAAATGTTTTTTTTTTTTTGTCCCAGTCATTCTGCACTTTTTTTATTGTAGAAATCTAAATTGCACTCCTTTCTACTTGCGTATTACTACAAAATAATTTTTAAAAAATGTATTCCGATTGGTCAGAAGGTGTTGATTAATTTGATTGTGTTTATATTAATGAGCTCATAAAACTTTATTGGTTCTGGACAGGGCATTAGCTTCAGCATTTTAGATCCTGGTGTACTATATATCCTCGTGAAATCTTGTGAAGAGAAGGGCCCACCTGGCTCGGTGAGGGTTTAGTTGCTTTACAGACTTGACATACTCCAGGTTCTTATGGTCAGTGAGGATAAGGAAAGGGAACTTTGCACCCTCCAGCCAATGTCTCCATTTCTTCAGTGTGGTCTTGATGGCTAGTAGTTCTCAGTTCCTGATGTCAGAATTTCTTTCAGCAGGGACAAATTTCCTGGAGAAATTTTGAGATCATATAGCTCCTACTCCACTCCCAGAGGCATCCACCTCCACAATGACTTGGAGTTCATGGTCAGGATGATGAAGAATAGGAGCTGTCATGAATCACTTTTTCAGGACTTTGAAGGCTTTCTGATTCCAGCTGACAGTTTGGGGTTCACCCTTGAGAATGGAAGTTAAAGGATTGGTGACTGTGCTAAAGCTCCTAATGATTTACAGTGGGGCAAAAAAGTATTTAGTCAGCCACCAATTGTGCAAGTTCTCCCACTTAAAAAGATGAGAGAGGCCTGTACTTTTCCTCATAGGTACACTTCAACTATGAGAGACAGAATGATGGGAAAGAATCCAGGAAATCACATTGTAGGATTTTTAATGAATTAATTGGTAAATAAAATAAATAAGTAATAAATAAATAAAATAAATAATAAAATAAG
Source organism: Pangasianodon hypophthalmus (assembly GCF_027358585.1). NCBI lineage: Eukaryota > Metazoa > Chordata > Actinopteri > Siluriformes > Pangasiidae > Pangasianodon > Pangasianodon hypophthalmus. The sequence continues at coordinate 33,675,167 of NC_069711.1, read as the reverse complement.
TATTTGGTCACCTACAAACAAGCAAGATTTCTAGCTCTCACAGACTTGTAACTTCTTCTTTAAGAGACTCCTCTGTCCTCCACTCATTACCTGTTTTAATGGCACCTGTTTGAACTCGTTATCAGTATAAAAGACACCTGTCCACAACCTCAAACAGTCACACTCCAAACTCCACTATGGCCAAGACCAAAGAGCTGTCAAAGGACACCAGAAACAAAATTGTAGACCTGCACCAGGCTGGGAAGACTGAATCTGCAGTAAGTAAGCAGCCTGGTGTGAAGAAATCAACTGTGGGAGCAATTATTAGAAAATGGAAGACATACAAGACCACTGATAATCTCCCTCGATCTGGGGCTCCACGCAAGATCTCACCCCGTGGGGTCAAAATGATCACAAGAACGGTAAGCAAAAATCCCAGAACCACACCTAGTGAATGACCTGCAGAGAGCTGGGACCAAAGTAACAAAGGCTACCATCAGTAACACACTACACCGCCAGGGACTCAAATCCTGCAGTGCCAGACGTGTCCCCCTGCTTAAGCCAGTACATGTCCAGGCCCGTCTGAAGTTTGCTAGAGAGCATTTGGATGATCCAGAAGAGGATTGGGAGAATGTCATTGGTAAAAACTCAACTTGTCAGGTTTGGAGGAGAAAGAATGCTGAGTTGCATCCAAAGAACACCATACCTACTGTGAAGCATGGGTGTGGAAACATCATGCTTTGGGGCTGTTTTTCTGCAAAGGGACCAGGACGACTGATCCGTGTAAAGGAAAGAATGAATGGGGCCATGTATCGTGAGATTTTGAGTGAAAACCTCCTTCCATCAGCAAGGGCATTGAAGATGAAATGTGGCTGGATCTTTCAGCATGACAGTGATCCCAAACACACCGCCCGGGCAATGAAGGAGTGGCTTCGTAAGAAGCATTTCAAGGTCCTGGAGTGGCCTAGCCAGTCTCCAGATCTCAACCCCATAGAAAATCTTTGGAGGGAGTTGAAAGTCCGTGTTGCCCAGCGACAGCCCCAAAACATCACTGCTCTAGTGGAGATCTGCATGGAGGAATGGGCCAAAATACCAGCAACAGTGTGTGAAAACCTTGTGAAGACTTACAGAAAACGTTTGACCTCTGTCAACAAAGGGTATATAACAAAGTATTGAGATGAACTTTTGTTATTGACCAAATACTTATTTTCCACCATAATTTGTAAATAAATTCTTTAAAAATCAGACAATGCGATTTCCTGGATTCTTTCCCCTATTCTGTCTCTCATAGCTCAAGTGTACCTATGATGAAAATTACAGGCCTCTCTCATCTTTTTAAGTGGTAGAACTTGCACAATTGATGGCTGACTAAATACTTTTTTGCCCCACTGTATCAATAGAAGTTGATAAAGCCAAGGTAGCACTGCGGTTCTTTGGTGGTTTTGGGCTGTGGCCAGGATGTGACTGCTTCTACTTTGCCTTGGCCCCTCTCAACTCCTTTCTCATCCAAGACATACCCCAGGAATTTAAGTGACGTTTTGTGGAACTCACACTTTTCCATTATAACATACAAACAGTTCTCAAGGAACTTTTGAAGTACTGCTTTGTAACCTGCAGGGGTCAGTCTTACACATGCTCCAACCGTAAAAAAGAAACTTGTCAAGAAGCGACACCTGGATTGGGCTCCCAAAAGACAATTTTACCTGTGAAAATTACAACAATTGTTCAAATATGATCAAAGGCAATTAAAAAAAAAAAAAAAGATATAATCCATAATAAAACACGGCTCTTTTAGGTTTATAGGCATTACATCAAAATGTAAAATTTACGTTTTAACTAATTTTAACTTAGTTGTCATGTTTTCAAGAGAAAAGTAACTTTTTTTGCTTTACTTGAAAATGTCATTCATTCTCTAAGTTTTCAATATTCACCATTATCAAGAATTAATAGCTGCTAATAGCTACTTAGCTATTGGATTTGATGCTAGTCTAACCTGGCATAAGGAAAGGACACAGGATAATTTAGTTAAACATATAGCCAGTTAACATTAGCAAATTAGTAAAAATTACCTCAAAATGCTTTTTCAAATTAGATGGAGTTCATGCCTTTGAAGGAGGACAATGAGATCTTATTTTATACGAGTCTTTGTTTACTCCAGCATATTGAAACATTTTACTGAGGTAGGGCCAGGGGCGCTCATCCTCAAATTCCACACTGCAGTCCAGTGGATTATCTTCACATGAACATGAATAGCTAAAGTGCTATTATAGCTACATTGTTTTGCATAAGAAGGTCACTACAGATGACGAATTGACAAATTTTTATACTTTTTTCTATATTGATGAATTTGATTGGATGCTAAACTGAACCCGTTCACTTGATATATAGGGTACAGTCATTGAATGGATGAGAAAAGCTATTTGATGTTTCCACTGAATCTGATATGATACAATGTGATTTTGATTCTTTAGGCAACAATTCGATATTTGACGCTACCATTGACTCTGATATGATACGATTTTGACTCTTAAAGCAATGATTCAATATTTGATGGTACCACTGAATCTGATATGACACAATTTATTATTCTCCATTTGATGCATGAAACTTTGTTTAGAATATGAAGTAGGCCTACCATTAATTTGTGAATGATGATAACATAGAAAAGGACTATTTTAAAAGTTTCAGACAAATCACCTTGACTTATTTACACATCAGTTTAACAATATGAGTTATTTTTTAAACAGCATGGCTATTGTTGATTTCTCTGCAGCATTATCATCAGTTGATAATTTATTATCATTTCATAAAATATAACCTTAAATATTTACATATATAATTCTGAAACAACTGCAAACTTTTCAATGAGCAGGTTTGGAATGTATTTCTGATTAATATCTGTATGTCCATTCTTAGGATAATAGGATCACGGTGAGTCTCCATGAGAATGGGAGAACTGTAATGAAAGAAGGCCTGAAAGCACTTGGTTTAATTTAATGCAATAACCAAATAAGTAATGTTTAAGAGATTAGGATTACAAGATTAATCAGAATCAGAGTGAAACTGACACATTTTCTTTGCTGTTTTGAGAACACATTGCACCTACAACTGGTGGCTTGATGGTTTGGAGAAAGAAAGGTTGTGTGTATGATCCCAAGAACACCATATCCACAGTGAAGCATGATGATGGAAGCATCATGATATGGGGCTGCTTCTTTGCAATGGTACTGGAGCATTACACGCCATTGTAGGTAACATATATGAGTGATGTACTGGACGCATTAGAAGAAAATTTAATCTCATTGGCCAAGAAACTGAATCTGTGGGGCAGATGGATGTGCTAACAAAGATAACAAACATACAGTCACAATACATCAAGAAAGGCTTGCATGCCCGAGCCAATCTGATAACTCGAATCCCACTGAAAAATTATGGAGAAATTTAAAATTGTGAGTCCATCAGTGAGATCCACATAACCTTGGAGAATTGAAGATGAATTTCCAATAGGAACAGGCCAAAATTGTACCACAGTGCTGCAAAAAGCAAATTACTTCTTATATAAGATGTCTTGAAGCTGTAATAGCTGACAACAGCTTTGCAACTAAGAATGTTGTTAATTTGTGGTGTCTGAATAATTTTTTCCCTATCCGTTTTATATTTCACTACATTTCTTTAGGGCATTTCCTGGGAGATTAATACCATAATGTTCTTCTTTTTACCGAGTGTAGTTGAGAATAAATAGGCTGTGTTCTTTGTTTTACAGGAAATGAGAACAATCAACACTATTGCCATTGGTCAGAAGGTGTTGATTATTTTTCTATAAGAGCAGCTCTGACAGTAGTGCAGCTGCAAATCACAGGTTTATATTAGTGCATCCATATGAGGAGATAACATTAGCCATTTAATGTTGAGAGTTGGTTCACATGAATGTTTCGCTTTTGATAGCTAGCTAGGATAGCAAACCTAACTAGCCAATTACAGGAGATTAGATTTCAGCTTTCATTTGTTATCTCCACAGCAGCAAATTAAAAATAAAGTCAAGGCGATAAACTCAAAAATCTTCATCAATATGCTTTTTAAAATTAGCTTTTTAAAGGTATAGAAACGTGTTTTGCAACTTGACTTAAAAAAAAAATCAGAGTTCTGATCACTGCATGTCAGCCATAGACAAATTTGCCAACATAGCCACAGCAACTTCCTGTGTGTGAAGAGAAGTGAAGCTGCAGCAGAGCAAGAAAGCTTTTTATTACCAGGTAAACACTTCTTAGTTTCTTTTGCTCCGCTTTCTAAAATTTTATTGCATACATTCTTAAAAACTGTACACAGTATGCTCCCGAAGTGTCAGACCACAATGAAAAATCAGGATTTTTTTTTAAAAATTATTTTTAATTTAAAACTTTAAATAAAATTTACAGAATTTAAATTTTAGCAAAGTTGTGATACTGTTACCAGGCAGAAGTTGATTATTTTCCTCTAACAGCACATCCCAAAATGTTTTATTGCTTTTATACATAAAGCATGTTACTTAAAGAAGCATATTATTTAAAGCATATTATTAAAGAATGACACATTATACTTTTATCTGTTTATAGTTACATTTAATGTTATGGAACAACTGAGAAACAAATTAATTAATGCTCTCAGTTATGTTGCAGCTGCACTACAGTTAGAGTTTACTGACAGAATCCAGCATTCAGCAACGCTGTGGTATAATATGTAACATTACTCTTCTTTATTGAAATAAATAAAGAATTTAATTAAGATCAATGTGTAGTGAAATAGGAATGTTTATAGAAAGTTTTTAGTTATACAATCACTTCATATTAAACTCCACACTGCTGAAATGAGAATGTTTAGCTGAAAAGTTGCAGGGGTGAAGTGTGAAACTGTTGAGAACTGTCTCGGATTTTTTTTTTGTTTGTTTGGGTTTTCAAAAAACACAGAACATTTCTTGACATTTGATTCACTTCAGACATATTGAGCCTTTGAACAATTTACTTTTGTGATTTGTAAAACATACAAAGCATAAGTTTTTTTTAAACAAAATTTAAATACTTATGATGGTTGCATGGCTTGTGTGTAATATATAAAAAAGACATTAAAACTGAAATAGGCATTGAAATTGAAAGACATTGAAAATCGAAAAAGAAAAAACATTGAAAACTTAAAGTTGGGAGTGATGCATTAAAAAATTATTATTAAAAAATGAAATGTGTGTTGGATGGATTAAAACATAAAACATTATTGTGAAAAGGTAATAATTTTAAACTGGAGCTAAACTTCTAGCAGTTCTCTAACAGTATAATTGAACACATGCTGCGGTGTTACATAGCATTTAATGTCATCCTCTTGTGAATCAGATTTTGTGATTTACTTAACACATCAACTTTTTCTTTTTCTTAGTGTTTTTTTTAGACTCAGTTGCAGCATCACCATCTTTGTTTTCAGTTCAGCTGCAACAAAACCTCTTCCTATTTTTTTTCTGTTTAAAACCACAGACTTGATCTACGTCACATGCACGCTGACTGGAAGAAGAAATGAGTGTATAGAGAAATGAACATTCCTGCTGCAAAGTTGAAAATAAACACAAACCATTTAGTTAGTATTTGGTGACCCTCTAACTGCTCAATTCTCTCAGGACAGCAGTGAAAACAGACAGGTCAGTACAACTGATGCGATTTCTCTCACAGTTACATGACATTTAATCATCAGGCATGCTATAATTCACACTATAGTAACCACTTGACATCAAATTGCGGTGTATGAAAACCAAAATTGGCGCATATGTTTAGCAACATGACCTGATTTTGACAACCAATCTTAGAGTTCATATGCAACATTGGAGGGATGCTGAACACAGGAAGTGAGGCAATAACTCAGCCACGGCTTTGTCTACTGCCATTAAATTTAGTATAGCCTTGTGAACAAGCGCTGATGGTTGCGATGCACTGATGGTCTTCCTCTGGCACTAACGGGTGGAGCTAGAAAGTGCTTGGCCCTTTAATCACTCGCTTGCAGCTATATTTGGCTCCTAGCTGCTATGATGAGAAACAGGATTAACCAATCAAGATAATGCATTCTTACAATTTCTGTTTGAGAGCCAGCTCTGAGCTCAGGGATATACAGGTGACCGCCAGTGAAGTACTGGAATTAAAATTAATTAAGTTGTTAATGGTGAACCAACATTGTCTTTATTTGATAATTTATTATAATGTCATACAATATAACTCTAAACATTTTCACATATAATTCTAACTGCAAACTATTTAATGACCAAATTTGGAATGCAATTCTGATTAATCTGAGTATGCCCTTTTCTAGGTTTACAGGATCAAGGTGACTTTCCACAAGAATGGTGTCTACTGTTATAAAAAAAAGCCCGAAAGCACTGGGGGTATGTTCTTTCTATCTGCGTTTATTTTTTAACTTACAATGAAACAACAAATTCATTAGTATTTCCTGAGATATAAGCATTCCATTTTTATTCATCAATATTCAGCAAATCAACTCCAAAAGTTCTGTCACTAATAATGCAGTGAACGTTTCTTGTATTTAGAATCAGGTTATGCTTAAGGTGATTTCCTGCATGTGCCATTCAGATTATTCAAATCACCTGTGTGTAGCTTACACCTCAAGGTTGTTAGATTTTTTTGTAAAAAGCATCCAGGACAGGGTTTTTCAATAGCATCTTGATCACCACCTTTAGACATTCAGTTGCGGTCATAAGTTTACATATGCCTTGCAGAATCCGCAAAATGTTAATAATTATAAAAAAGAGGGATCATTAAAAATGCATTTTGTTTTTTTAATTTGTTACTGCCCTGAATTATACAAATGAGGCAGTTCAAAAGTTTACATATGCTTGATTCTTAATACTGTGAGTTGTGACCTGGATGATCAACAACTGTTTTTATATTTTGTGATAGTTGTTCATGAGTCCCTTGTTTGTCCTGAGCAGTTAAACTGCCCACTGTTCTTCAGTAAAATCTTCCAGGTCCTGCACATTCTTTGCTTTTCCAGCATCTTGTGTATATTTGAACCCTTTCCAACAGTGGCTATATGATGCTGAGATCCATCTTTTCACACTGAGGACAACTGAGGGTCTCGTACACAACTATTGCAAAAGGTGCAAATATTCAGGATACACTGTACATTAAGAGCCAGGGGGTGTAAACTTTTGAGCAGGATGATCGGTGTTTTTTCTACTGGGAAACATGTAAATATCTTATGGCGCTTCTGAAGGGCAATAATAAATGAAAAATATAAGATCTTTAAACAAAATAATAACAATATATCGTCTCACAATCATCAAATACAAATGTCTTCAGTGTTTAGCGAAAACAAAAGAATTGCCCTTGCTGTTCCAATACTTTCTCAGTATATCTATCATATTTATATATATATATATATATATATATATATATATATATATATATATATAGTTGGTGTGACGACACTCAGGTGCAGTGTGTGCAGTTTTATAAGGAAATGAGCTGTAAGTGTTACTGAGCATCTTGCAGAAGCAGCCACAGTTCTTCTGGAGACTTTGACTGTTGACTCGCTTCTTATTTCGGCAGCGAAACCCAGCAGCCTTCATTATGTTTTTATCTGAAAAGTGGCTCTTATGGAATCTGCTGCTTTCTTTACTGACAAACATTTTTCTGTAACATTTCATTTTGTGCTGGAAAACTAATGTTTGGAATCTAAAATGTTTTTGTACTGACTTGATAATGTAGAAGTCATAAAATAAAAATCTAACAAAGTTTGTCCTGAAAAAAAAGAAAAAAAACTTTTGCACAGTACTGTATGTATACACAATAATATTAATGTTGATGTTTTCTTCTTCTTTTTTTTTTTTTCTTTGTTTCTGCAGACTGTCCAGATAATGATCGGAGGTGTAATATTCTTCTTTGGTATTGTTTTAAAGAATGCTGTTAACGGTGTGACTGTCGACAGCCGTGTAACGTACTGGGGATCTTTTTGCGTATGTTCAGTTGTGCTGCTGTTACCATATTTCACACTGTTGCTTTTAATTAATACCTGATAAACAAACTTGATAAATCTTTTCACTGTTTTTTTCCCCCATTTCCCTTTTGTCAGTTTATCGGCTCTGGTGCTCTGTCGATTATTTCTGTGGACCTTTATAATCCCTCCGTGGTGCGTAAACATGATGGTGTACATTTTTACTCTTTTTACAAATTTTATGTTTGAAAAGACAATAGGCCTCATTTATCATGCTGAATTTAAGCAAATTTATTCAAAAATCATTCTCAGGAGCATTAATACAAAAGGAAAATCTATTTAGTGGGGGAAAAAAACATTCACACCTGAGTGTAAATTTACAAAATAAGAGTTGGTTTCAACTGATCAGTTTCAAATTGTATAATTGTGTCAAGTAAATAGGCGAGGACACACCTGCAGGTTGTCATGTTTTAATAATCCAGGCAATCAAAACAAGAATGAGATTCAAAGGCAGGGTCAAGGTGCAGGCAAAGGTCAGGTGATCATAAACCAGGACAGACAAGAGCAAGTCGAGGAAACCAGAAACAATATCAAAACATTTAGTAATCAATAATAAACAGCTTGGCAATCTCCAGCAAGAATCAACTCAGAGCATATACTTTGCAAGGCAAGTGTGGACTGTGAGTCCTTATATACTGTGAGCATGGCTGTGATTGATATTGAGTCCAGGTGTGTGCAATCAGTAATCAGGTGAACGTGAACATGAGAGTGTCTGTGATGGTGGTGTGTTGTAGTCCTTGGTGGCCATATTTGTAGGCTGCACTGCATTCTGGGAGCTGTAGTTCGACACCAATTCTAGCATAGACGGGAGAAATTGTTGATGAGTTACTGCGATTTAAAATACGGATTATACTGTCAAGTTTAAATCAGTTCATTTAATTACACACAAATTTAATGAACATTTTGTGAAACTAAGTCACTTCATATTAATGAACAAAAGAAATCTATAAATTAACACAAATAAGACCAGTGGTTTATGGCACCTTGTAAAAGTTAGTGTCTGTGTAAGGTAATCGACGCACTGCAGTGGCTGAGCTGTATTACTAGAAGATTTAGCACATGCAATGCTTTGGAGGTGCTCTTTCTCAGTTTAGTCACCATTTTCAAACCTCTTCAAAAAAGGCATACCTAAATGCAAACCAGTGGCAAAGCAACAAATTCAACAGTGGGTGGGCCTGGGTAAAACAGCGTGGGAAAGAGTTTGAAAAGAAATCTCCAGTGCCAGCAGTCACACACACAAAAAAAAAACATGATTGCAGAAAGAGGTCAGCGAGCTGAGAGGCTATGACTCAAAAGGTTTGTTCTTTTGCCAGGTTGGTAAGCCTACTTGTGGCCTAGTTCACTTCACTTCACAACACATAATACTATCCTCACAAATGGCAGATGAGGTTTGCTCTTTGTTTTAGAAGAATCCATAAAATCACACAAACTGTTTTCTTTAATTTTTTCATTCTTTTAAATCAATTAAGAGAACCATTATTAGGGTCTGTCAGATTATTATTTAGTTGTGGTAACATTTAAAATAATTGTATTTAAGTGATAAATTTATTCATCATTCCACTCACACAGAAAGCTACAGAACAAACCTTCAGAGGTTGGCAGGATATAAAGGAATGCAAGCCTACTCTAATTCCAATAATTGAAGAGAATGTGTACAGTACACAGCCATCAGTTTATTATAGTTAAAACAGACTTGGTTTTAGAATTGGACCAGGCATTCCTCAGCGTAAAGTGCAGTTCTGTTCTTCAGCTCTCAGACAAGTGTGATTTCAACTCTGACAGAATGTTCCAAAGGGAACAGAAATGTTATTATGTCCTCTGATTACAGTGTTTGAGTGGCAGGGCAAATAATGTGAATAATGTTAACAAGGTTGCGGTGTAACTCCTAGCTTCAAGATGGGCCAGGTCTCCAAATATGTGACAATTGATAGCCAAATATTTTACACACACGAAACACTAAAATATTGATAAATGAGGCACATTGTTCAACTATACATGTAGCGGCTATATTATATGTCACTGTTCTATTTCCTTTCTCGTTAGGTGAAAGCCGCACTGGTTATGGATGTAATGAGTGTGGTGGCGGCAGTTGTGGCTGTCATTGTGTTCTCCATTGATTTGGCGCCAACATCTCTCAGAGCTACATTTTGTAGACCATGCTTTTATGAACTGTCAATGTATTACTGTCAACTGCATTTGGTGTGTATCTCACAGACATATTCACCCCATGCACACTTTTGTTTATGATAAACTGCAAATATGCAATTTTAATCTAGAGGAAGCATTAAATTAAACAGGAAGTTGTAAAATAAAATAAATAAATAAAAAAGGAAATGGTTGTTACTAAAGTTGACACCATCAGGGAGTTAGGCTTAAGAGATTTACCCTTTCACGTTCATCCGCCTTTAAGGGAAATTAATTAATTACATGTACGTCAGTACATCACTAACTAGCAGAGCCGAGTTTCAATGGTTGTGTAGCTGCATTGCATTTGGCAGACTTTCAGTTCAGTGTTTGCACCAACACTTCCATGAATGAGCTACACTGGATTTATCAATAATATGAATATGACAATCGCTATAAATTTAAAGAGAACGAGAAAAAAAGGCTTGTTCTTAGGAGTGAATAGTGAAGCCTGAGTGCTACAGTATGTGAAATCAGAGAGAGACACAACCACTATCTTCTCACCTGAATAATCAAAATACAGTACCAACCAATAAACTAGCACCAGGATCGCTATATACATGACAAATATTTGATGTGGCATATAGTTCAGGGTGGAGTTTTCCTTTAATAATCCAGTTTAATCCAATATTTCTTAAACAGCCTGTGTACATTTGTAGGTCAACAGGAATTTTATTAGAAATATATATTTTTTCCCCAGAAAGAAATATTGGGAACAATTCGTGTGCTCCTGGTTTTCATTCTTCTCGAGGTGTTTGTCTCCATCATGATGTTTGTACTGACCTGGAAAACCAGAAACTCCCCTGAAACCATGGTCAGTGTTTACTCATTTCCCTCACTGCTCCAGTACGTTGAAGTCTTTACATTTTTTTTAACCTTTGTTCATCATGGAAGTGGGATTGTGAAGCTTTTACACAGTAAATATTGATCCTAAACAGACGTCTGTGTGGTAACAATTTTTGTTTCTACTACAGTCTTTGACAAACAGTCGTCCGATCAACAGTCCACCTGAGGAAAACCCCAACTCACCTTGATTTATCTTTGGAGCTTTTTTACATGTTGTTTGGTACGCTAAAACTTTTATGACATGAAGAAAAGTTTGCTGAGGTACCAAATTAATCCTGACCTAGTGATTTTACTATGATGTACTTTTTCCATCATCCGATTTGAGACTGAATAATGAATAATCCTGTGTGTATGCATGTAATCAATTACATATCAGATTGTATTGTATTTTTGAATAAAACAAATTATATATAGCACCACAAAGTGTTGATTAATTTTCTGTAACAGCAGCTTGGCAGTAGTGCAGCTGCAAATCACAGACTTATACCAATGATCTCATTCTAATACGTTATCTTTTCTATAGTAACAGCTCATTCACAGGGAATTGCATGGGGAACACTCTAATAAATTTTTAATAAGCATTAACATTGATATAATAATCTTTGATATGGTGAAGTTTTCTGTAAGGAGACATTGGGTTAGCATTTATGGAAGGAGTTTCCAGTGTCAGTGCTTTGTAACAGGCAGAGGTAAACACTTTGAGGATTCTTTGTATCATGACAAGCTGTGTTTTTTGTATTAACTTAAAGACAGAAATGACTAGGTCATTCAAAAACATTCATCTTCTTTTGGTTAAGCCATTCCTTTGTTTATTTGGATGCATGCTTTGGGTCATTGTCATGCTGAAATGTGAAATTACTTTTCATCTTCAGATTACTAGCAGACACCTTAAAGTTTTGCACTAAAATCAAATGGTATTTATAGCTATTCATGATTCCCTCCACCTTGATAAAAGCCCCAGTTCTGGCTGAATTAAAGCAGTCCTAAAGCATGATGCTGCCACCACCATGCTTCACCGTGGGTATGGTGTACTTTTGGTGATGTGCTTTTTTTTGCAGAAATACCTTTTGGAATCATGGAATTATTATACCTTTTGGAATTGGTGTCATCAGACCATAACTCATTTTGCCACATGGTTTGGAGTGATTTAGTTGGGCGTGGATGTTTTTTGTGAGAAAGGGCCACACCCTACCCCACAGCCCAGACATATGAAGAATATGTAAAATCTGGGGGGCTGTCCTGTTCTTGGTGATGTCACTGTGGTGCTCCATTTTCTTTATTTGTTGATGATAGCCTTTACGGTGTTCCATGGTACATCTATTGTTTTAGAAATTACTTTATACCCCTCTCCTGATTGATACCTTTCAGCATATGTGATAGTATGCATGCTTTGTAAGTTCTTTGTGGAGCATGGCTTCAGCAGTCAGATGATACCAAGAAGATGTGAAGAAAATCCCACAGAAACAGCTGGTCTTTATAGAGGGTTAATCGGAATAATTTCATTGATGACAGCTAATACTTTGACAATTACTTTGAACAAAAGATTGAATGTGATTGGTTCATTATGAACCATCTCCACAGCAGCAAATTAAAAATAAAGTCAAGGCAACTCAAATATTATGTATAGCATAGGGTTTTGCAACTTGACATAAAAAAAACATCTTGACTCTGATCACTGCATCTTGATTCTGATCACTGCATTTAACCCTGAGACAAAAACGACAACAAATCCACTGGTGACTTCCTGTGTGTCAAGAGAAGCAAAGCTGCAGCAGAGCAAAAAGCTTTTTATTACCAGGTAAATACTTCTTATTTTTTCCCCCTCTTCTTTCTAAAATTTTATTGCATACATTCTTAACAGCTATGTACAGCAAGCTCCAGAACTGACAGACCACAATGAAAAAATCTATTTTTTTTAATTTTACATTTTAAACTTTAAATAAAATTCACAGAATATAAATTTTAGCATGTTGTGATTTTGATCAATACCTTTGTACAAAAGATCAAATTTGTTTTGTAAATATTTCATGCAAATTCAGATAAATATTTCTTTGATATTTATGTTTCATATACATAATTATACATTGTTATGCTGATAATATAATTAGTAATGATATTATCAGCATTTGTTTCTAATGAAATTAGGAAAAAATGTGGAATATTTTAAATGACCAAATGGTGAATTAATGTGCAGGTTGAGTAGCTGTTCATCTGAATTTAAAAAATTGTGTGAGTAAATAACAAATATTGTCTTGTGGCAAATGTATACTGAAGTGAAAAGCCTTTTTTTTGTATTTTTAAGTAAAGCAATCTAATGATTTATGATTATTAAAATAGAACGAAATTAATGTTTTTTTCGGTTATAGTCACTTCTTATTAAACTCCACACTGCTGAAATGAGAAAGTTCAACCAGAAATTTGTAAGGAGGAAGTGTGAAACTGTTGAGTACTGTCTCAGATTCCAGATGCGCTGTTACCAGTTTTTTTTCATACTTAAAAACCACAGAACATTTCCTGACAATTGAAAGCAACTCGCTTTCTTTATGTGCAAAAAAAAAAGAAAAAAAAGAAATCTGCTTGGTTTGGTTTATTTCACAAGATTAACAATTCAGTACTGTGTTACTGTAAAAATAAAATCCTAATATTTATGTCAAATTAGTTTTGAGCCTGTGAAAATGGGGGGAACTATGTAAATTTAGCTGATTTAGCTGCGACAAAAGCTCTTTCTTTTTTTTCTGTTTAAAACCACAGAATTTATCTATGTCACTCTGAGTAGTAAGAAGTGAAAAGTATGAATAGAGAAATGAGTCATCTTTGCTGCAAAGTAGCAAATAAACACAAACTGTTTAGTTAGTGTTTGGTGATCCTCTAACTGCTCAATTCTCTCAAGACAGCAGTGAAAACACACAGGTCAGTACGACTGATGCAATTTATCTCATAGCTGCATGACATTAAATTATCAGCTAGTATTTTTTCTGCTTAGGATTGAAACATCAACAGGTTATAAATAACTGATTTCAAAAACTGACTTGCAAAATGTTTCTTTGTTGAGAAAAGCTACTGTATTAGCAAGAATATCAATCAACATTGAGTATTATGAATATCAATGGCTAGTGGGCAGGGTCAGTGAAAACAGTGTAAAATCAACTTCAGATTTATTTCATACACACTCATGAATAATACAGAATTACCTAACACACATGGTAAGATACAGATAAGATAAAGTTACCACACTGTGAATGAATCATCATCTGTTTGCTGTTAAACACTGTTTTCTCTCCTTTACTGTCACGTTTTCAGATGATGAATGAGGAAAATGAGGGGGGAAAAGAGTAGAAGGGGTGACCTCTGTGGAGCAGAAAGTAGATAAGATTAGAAAGGATGAAGTCAGGAAGGCTTTAAAGAGGATGAAAAGTGGAAAGGCAGTTGGTCCTGACAACATCCCGGTGGAGGTCTGGAAGTGTCTAGGAGAGGCAGTAGTGGAATTTTTAACTAGTTTGTTTAACAGGGTTTTAGAGAGTGAGAAGATGCCTGAGGAATGGAGAAGTAGTATATTAGTGCCGATCTTTAAGAATAAGGGTGACGTGCAGAGTTGCAGCAACTATAGGGGAATAAAGTTGATGAGCCGTACAATGAAGCTATAGGAGAGAGAAGTGGAAGCTAGGTTAAGGAAGGTAGTGGAAATTTGTGAGCAGCAGTATGGCTTCATGCCCAGAAAGAGCACAACAGATGCAATTTTTGCTCTGAGAATTTTGATGGAGAAGTATAGGGATGGTCAGAGGGAGTTGCACTGTGTGTTTGTAGACTTGGAGAAGGCGTATGACAGGGTGCCAAGAGAAGAGCTGTGGTACTGTATGAAGAAGTCGGGAGTGGCAGAGAAGTATGTCAGCGTGGTGCAGGACATGTATGAGAGGAGCAGGACAGTGGTGAGGTATGCTGTAGGTCAGCCAGAGGAGTTCAAAGTGGAGGTGGGACTGCATCAGGGATCGGCTCTGAGTCCTTTCCTGTTTGCTATGGTGATGGACCAGTTGTCAGAGGAAGTCAGACAGGAGTCTCTTTGCACAATGATGTTTGCGGATGACATTGTGATCTGTAGTGAGAGCAGGGAGCAGGTGGAGGAAAACCTGGAGAGGTGGAGGTTTGCGCTGGAGAGAAGAGGAATGAAAGTCAGTCGTAGTAAGACTGAGTACATGTGTGTGAATGAAAGGGAGGGAAGTGGAACAGTAAGATTACAGGGTGAAGTGGTGAAGAAGGTACAGGAGTTTAAGTGCTTGGGGTCAACAGTGCAGAGTAATGGAGAGTGTGGGAAAGAGGTGAAGAAGCGAGTGCAGGCAGGTTGGAATGGGTGGAGAAAGGTGTTCTGTGTGATAGAAAAATATCAGCGAGAATCAAGGGGAAGGTGTACAAGACAGTGGTGAGACAGGCCATGCTGTATGGTTTAGAGACAGTGGCACTGAGGAAGAGACAGGAGTCAGAGCTAGAGGTAGCAGAGCTGAAGATGTTGAGGTTCTCTTTGGGAGTGACAAGGTTGGACAGGATTAGGAACGAGTACATCAGGGGAACAGCTCATGTTGGACATTTGGGGACAAAATTAGGGAGGTCAGATTAAGATGGTTTGGACATGTTCAGAGGAGGGAGAGTGAGTATGTTGGTAGGAGAATGTTGGACATGGAGCTGCCAGGCAGGAGGCAAAGAGGAAGGCCAAAGAGGAGGTATATGGAGGTAATAAATGAGGATATGAAGCTAGTGGGTGCAAGTGTTGAGGATGCAGAAGATAGGGATAGGTGGAGAGTGATGATTCGCTGTGGCGACCCCTGAAGGGAAAAGCCGAAAGACGAAGAAGAAGACTGTCACGTTTTCAGACTTGTGTGCCTTCATTACACACTTTGTTTGCGTCACAGATTTACATTATGGTCAGATTAATAAAGCCAGTGATACACTAGCAGAGATGTTCTATCAGCTAGAACCCCTTAAGATAATTTATGACACTTCCAATTTCTTATTCATGAGTTTCTTGCATTCACATACAGCACATAAGATTATATATGGGCAAATGTTTGGATACCTGACCATCACACCCATAAATTCTTGTTGAACATCTCATTCCAGATTTATTCCCCATTTGCTGTTATAATAAGCTCCACTCTTCTGGGAAGGCTTTCCATTAGATTTTCAATTCAATTAAATTTTATTTGTGTAGCACCTTTAACAACACTTTTAACAACTTTACAGAAATAAATGGATTCAAAAATATATATTTTAAATATGTGAATTTATCCCTAATGAGCAAGCCAGAGGCGACGGTGGCAAGGAAAAACTCCCTGAGACAATATGAGGAAGAAACCTTGAGAGGAACCAGGCTCAAAAGGGAACCCATCCTCATCTGGGTGCAACGGATAGTGTGATTATAAAAAAATCCCTTTTATTATTGTGTACTATATGGACAAATAGTGCAATTGTGCAACCAATAAATTCATCAGAGTTTTTGCAAGAAGTCCGGTTGGTTAAAATCTATCCACTGTCCACTGACGGAGTCCTGAGTACAAAAGTGCTCGTGGCAACTGCAGCCTCAAAGCCACTACAGCAATCGCAGTCCCAAGCCATTACAGTACAGCTCCCCATATGTGATCCCCAAGCCATCTCCACAGCCCCCAGGTGGCACTATCCCCAGCAAACCAAATGGTTCTTCAGGCCGTCCATATGGGGCCACCCCCAGCAGCAGCGAGCGAACTCAACTGATGACAACTCCAATCAGAAGTAGGGCATCAGGATGGCAGCGAGGAGGAGCAGAAGGGGCATCAGGATCACTGGCATCTCAGAAGTAGCATGTGTAGCTCAACAGAGAGTGAGGGAGAGAGAGAGATGGAGAGAGAGGGAGAGATTGTTAGGTAAGCTTTTGTCCTCTAATGATTAAGGACAATGTACTTTGCATGCAGAGTGCAAGCAGGGACTCCGGCAAAACTAGCTATGACAGCATAACTAAAAGGGAGAGCCAGAAGCTAACACAGACATGAGGGCACCTTGGGACATAAGGCAGCCAGCCACTCCACAGTCGACAAACCTGAGTGAACGTGTGAGAGTGGGGGGGTGACAGCATCCAAACATCCCATTTCACCACAACACTCTATGCCTGTGAACCCTCCAGACCTGCCCCTGTACCTAAGAAAAAAACTATTCACAAAAGGCTTGACGACTAAACAAACATGTTTTCAGCCTACACTTAAACACTGAGACTGTGTCTGAGCCCCGACCAATAAGTGGAATGCTGTTCCATACTGTGGGGCTTTGTAAGAGAAAGCTCTACCCCCAGCTGTAGCCCTGACTATTCGAGGTATCAACAAATAGCCTGCACCTGTTGGTCTAAGTAAGGCGGATCATAAAAGACCAAAAGTTCACTCAGGTACTGTGGCACGAGACCACTTAGTGCTTTATAGGTCAATAGTAGTATTTTATAATCAATACCAAATTTGATTGGGAGCCAATGCAGTGTGGATAAGATAGGGGTGATGTGGTCATATCTTCTGGTTCTAGTAAGGACTCTTGCTGCTGCATTCTGGACTAACTGGAGCTTGTTTATGCATCTACTGGAGCATCCAGACAGTAAGGCATTACAATAATCCAACCTAGAGGTAACAAAAGCATGAACTAATTTTTCTGCATCGTGTAGTGACAATATATTTCTTATTTTAGCAATATTTCTGAGATGAAAGAAAGCGATCCTTGTATTATCTACGTGAGCTTCAAAAGAAAGACTAGAGTCGATAATCACACCAAAGTCTTTTACTGCTGCAGATGATGAAACAGAAAGGTCATCCAGAGTTATTATGTAATCAGAAAGCTTACTTCTAACTGCATGTGGTCCTAGTACAAGTAATTCTGTCTTGTCAGAATTAAGTAAAAGGAAGTTAATAAGCATCCAGTTTCTAATGTCTTTTACACATTCTTCAACTTTATTAAGCTGGTGTCTGTCATCTGGCTTTCCTGAAACATACAACTGTGTGTCATCAGCATAACACTGGCAGCTAATACCATGTTTATGAATAATTTTGCCCAGAGGTAGAAAGGTATAAAGAAAAGAGCAGTGGGCCTAAAACAGAGCCTTGCGGGACACCAAACTTTACCTTAGTATGAGAAGAGAAGTCACCATTTACGTTTACAAAGTGATAACAATCAGTCAAATAAGACCTGAGCCAGGAAAGGGCCGTTCCCTTAATGCCTACTACATTTTCCAATCTATCAAGGAGAATAGCATGATCAATGGTATCAAAAGCTGCACTAAGGTCAAGCAGCACAAGCAAGGAGACACAACCCTGATCAGAGGCCAGTAGTAAGTCATTTACCACTTTAACCAGCGCTGTCTCTGTGCTGTGATGAGGCCTAAATGATACATTTCATGAATGTTATTCCTATGTAAGTATGAGCATAGCTGCTGTGCTACAACCTTTTCTAGGACCTTGGAGATAAAGGGGAGGTTTGATATTGGTCTATAGTTAGATAGCTGACAGAGGTCAAGATCAGGTTTTTTAATCAAGGGCTTGATAACTGCTAATTTAAAAGATTTAGGTACATAGCCAATGCTAAGGGAAGAATTGATTATCTTTAAAAGAGGTTTGACTGTTTCAGGAATTATCTGTTCGAAGAAACAAGTAGGTAAAGGATCTACTATACAGGTTGATTATTTTGATGATGAAATTAGTGAAATTAGTTCAGTCTCTCCAAGGGGAGTAAAACATTGTAATTGTTGATCTGATATTATTATAGTATCATCTACAGGGTTAGTTATAAAACTGTCCGGTTTTAAATTAATAGTCTGAATTTCTTGCCTTATATTTTCAATTTTAGCATTGAAAAAATTCATGAAGTCATCGGTGCTATATAATGATTGTGTGTGTGTTTCTATTGTGGTCTTATTCCTAGTTAATTTTGCTACAGTATTAAACAAGAATCTAGGATTATTTCTGTTATCTTCAATTAGGGTGGAGAGATACATTGATCTAGCAGCACTGAGAGCTTTCCTATAGCTCAAAACGCTCTCCTTCCATGCTATTTGAAATACTACCAATTTAGTTTGATGCCATTTATGTTCTAGTTTTCGAGTGGTCTGTTTTAAAGTTCGTGTGTGATCGCTATACCAGGGTGCTAGCTTTTTCCTCCCAATTATTTTTCTTTTAAGTGGAGCTGCCTTATCTAGCGAGTTGCAGAAAGCTGATTCTAAGCATTCAGGTGCCTGGTCAAGTTCTTTGGGATCAGACGGTGATCCAATCATGGTTGATAAATCTGGGAGATTACTGATAAAACTCTGTGCAGTTGTTGACGTGAAAGTACGTTTGACATGGTGACGTGGCAAGGTGCATATATTATGATTAAGACACATTTTAAATGAGATGAGGTAATGATCTGAGATAGCTTCAGACTGTGGAAATGAGACCATATTTTCTATATTTAATCGGAATGTTAGTATTAAATCTTGATTCTTGAAATCTATTTTTTGGAGCGTGGCTGTGGGGATTTGTGTTCATTCAACTACAAGAGCATTAGTAACTAAAGACATTAGAAACTGGATGCTTATTAACTTTCTCCTACTTAATTCTGACAAGACAGAAGTACTAGTACTAGGACCACATGCAGTTAGAAGTAAGCTTTCTGATTACATAGTAACTCTGGATGGCCTTTCTGTTTCATCATGTGCAGCAGTAAAAGACCTTGGTGTGATTATCGACTCTAGTCTTTATTTTGAAGCTCATGTAGATAATATAACTAGGATTGCTTTCTTTCATCTCAGAAATATTGCTAAAATAAGAAATATATTGTCACTACACGATGCAGAAAAATTAGTTGCTTTTGTTACCTCGAGGTTGGATTATTGTAATGCCTTACTGTCTGGATGCTCCAGTAGATGCATAAACAAGCTCCAGTTAGTCCAGAATGCAGCAGCAAGAGTCCTTACTAGAATCAGAAGATATGACCACATCACCCCTATCTTATCCACACTACATTGGCTCCCAATCAAATTTGGTATTGATTATAAAATACTACTATTGACCTATAAAGCACTAAGTGGTCTCGTGCCACAGTACCTGAGTGAACTTTAGGTCTTTTATGATCCACCACACCTACTCAGATCAAAAGGTGCAGGCTATTTGTTGGTACCTCGAATAGTGGGGGCTACAGCTGGGGGTAGAGCTTTCTCTTACAAAGCCCCACTATTATGGAAGAGCCTTCCACTTAGTGTTCGGGGCTCAGACACAGTCTCAGTGTTTAAGTGTAGGCTGAAAACATGTTTGTTTAGTCAAGCCTTTTGTGAATAGTTTTTTCTTAGGTACAGGGGCAGGTCTGGAGGGTTCACAGGCATAGAGTGTTGTGGTGAACTGGGATGTTTGGATGCTGTCACCCCCCCACTCTCACGCATTCACTCAGGTTTGTCGATGGTGGAGTGGCTGGCTGCTTTATGTCCCAGGGTGCCCTCATGTCTGTGTTAGCTTCTGGCTCTCCCATTTAGTTATGCTGTAATAGCTAGTTTTGCCGGAGTCCCTGCTTGCACTCTGCACACAAAGTACATTGTCCTTAACCATTAGAGGACAAAAGCTTACCTAACAATCTCTCCCTCTCTCTCCATCTCTCTCTCTCCCTCACTCTCTGTTGAGCTACACATGCTACTTCTGAGATGCCAGTGATCCTGATGCCCCTTCTGCTCCTCCTCGCTGCCATCCTGATGCCCTACTTCTGATTGGAGTTGTCATCAGTTGAGTTCGCTCGCTGCTGCTGGGGGTGGCCCCATATGGACGGCCTGAAGAACCATTTGGTTTGCTGGGGATAGTGCCACCTGGGGGCTGTGGAGATGGCTTGGGGTCACATATGGGGAGCTGTACTGTAATGGCTTGGGACTGCGATTGCTGTAGTGGCTTTGAGGCTGCAGTTGCCACAAGCAGCTTCGTACTCAGGACTCCATCAGTTGACAGTGGATAGATTTTAACCAACCGAACTTCTTGCAAAAACTCTGATGAATTTATTGGTTGCACAATTGCACTATTTGTCCATATAGTACACAATAATTGAAGGGAATTTTTTATAATCGCACTATCCGTTGCACCCAAATGGGTTCCCCTTTTGAGCCTGGTTCCTCTCAAGGTTTCTTCCTCATTTCATCTCAGGGAGTTTTTCCTTGCCACCGTCGCCTCTGGCTTGCTCATTAGGGATAAATTCACAGGGATAAATTCACATATTTACAAAATAATTTTTTTGTGAATCCATTTATTTCTGTAAAACTGCTTTGTGACAATGTCCATTGTTAAAAGCGCTATACAAATAAAATTGAATTGAAAATTTAATTGAATAGTGAGGTCAGGCACTGATGTCCGGAGAGGATTTTTTTTTTTTTACAAAATCTTTTTCAATCTTCATTATCATTTGTATTGTCTTGAGAAAGTTTGAGAAAAACACACACATTGTGTCACGTTTTGTGTTGCATTTCTCAATTCTTAGATCACACTTTTATTTTATTCACCCTTCCCCAACCTGAAATGAATCCTTTGCTATACCATTACACACAAGATTTATAGATTAAATTGAATTGTTAATAGTAAACTGGCATTGTCTTTAGTATATAATCAATTATTTCATAAAACAGAACTATTCAGTAATCAAATTTGAAATGTAATTCTGATTAATCTGAGTATGCTCTTTTCTACATATACAGGATCTAGGTGACTTTCCACGAGAATGGCATCTACTGTTATAAAAGAATGCCCAAAAGCACTGGGGGTATATTCTTTCTATCTTTACTCTTTTTTTTTTCTTTTACTGTGCTTATTTATTTTTTCAAATAAAAAAAAAAGAAAAAGAAAAAAAAAGAAAAATTAAATTAAAATAAATGTAATAGGGGTCAAGTACATTGTCAATATATTGATGCTTCAGTGAATAGTGCTAGTCATAATTCCCACATGAATCCCTAGTTTAATTTAATAAAAAGGCTACCACACCCATTATTCAGCAGCACATTAAATATAGCACTTGATGCAGCCCAAACGATTATTTTGCATGGAATTTTTTTATATTGTGATGCAACAGTTAGTTGAGTGCACCACATCATGCCATATAGATAGATAATAAATCTAGTTCATGAAATTGTAATGTGTCAGCAGGATGACGTTTCAGTTTGATTTATCAGATTAATAAAAGTGTTTTTGTTGTACGATCTCCACTTAAGAACATAAGAATCCGCTCATATCCATAATAATATAACAACATAGTAATAAGAAATTCCTTGAGCCTTTAATAATCGATTTTTTTCTTTTATTTTCTTTGTTTCTCTGTTTTATTGCAGACTGTCCAGATAATAATTGGAGCCGTGGTATTCTTGTTTGGTATTGTTTTAAAGGCCGTTGCTGACTCTGTCAACAATATCAATAGTGTCAACAGCAATGTCATGTACTGGGGATCTATTAGCGTATGATCACTTAATTCTGTGTTAATATCACCATATTTCACACTGTTGCTTTTAATTAATACTTTATAAACAATCTCAGTTTTGATTTTCCTTTGAACAGTTTATCAGCTCTGGTGCTCTGTCCGTTGCTTCCCTGGATAACCGTTGTCCCCCTGTGGTGGGTAAACATGACTATGTACACTAAGCTTTTTCATAAATCTACTTTAGAAAAGACAATGGGCCTCATTTATCCAGCTGTATACAAATTAATTTATTCCTAAATTGTTCACAAGAGCATTTACACAAGAAATATATGAAAAGGTAGTTTTTCACTGTTTAGTCATTGTTTTATATATTCATATTTTACATATTTATATTTTCAACTCTCTTCAAAGATGCTTTGTTGTTTTTGGATTTTTGTAGGCATTGCTAAATGCAAATGCACTTGGTAATTTATGGGTGATTGGCAGTAAAATATTTGTAAATTTTCTTTCAGTTTGAAGAAGCCTTTATTTGTCACATATACATTACTGCACAGTGAAATTCTGTCTTCACATAGCCCAGCTGGTTAGGAACAGCAGGATACAGTGCCCCTGGAGCAGAGATAGTTAAGGGCCTTGCTCAAGGGCCCAACAGTGGCAGCTTGGCAGTGCTGGGGCTTGAACCCCTGGCCATCTGATTAGTAACTCAGGGCCTTAACCACTGAGTCACTGGTGAAATAGTTTCCTGTTATGACCCGGTCTAGGTCAGGCCACAGCAGACAAAAAAAATAAAGGGGTGACAAGGCCGGGATTTATTTGCTTTGTGTACTTATTCTCTTTTTTACAAGTAGTGTAAAAAGGTTTAAGCTTTGGGAGCCGATCAGGATAAAGAAATAAACACAAACTCACTCAATAAACAGAATAAGCTCACTAGCCTAAGTAACAAAAGGAAACAAAAATATAGTTTTTCCCACTCCTCCTAACTAACCCAAAAACAGGAGAAATGAGCTGAAACATAAATGCTACAGTTGAGCTTGGCAACAGGCAGATGGTTATACATGGAAGACAGGCACACATAGCAATATACACACATGAGACAAAGAAAAGGCAATGAGCTGCACAGGGATGTAGGATGGTGGGCCTTAGGTAGACATCTAGTCTGTCCAACCAATCACAAACCAGGAGGCGGGTACAGGGCATGTGAAAGTTGTGATGATCCAATGACGAGCCAGATGCAGGAACAAGATGCAGTAGGCTAGGCCTGAAAGCGGAGCAGACAAAAGACACCCATCTCATCACCAAAATAAACACACAGTTAAGAGAAATACAACAGCAGTCATATGATTACACAGAGTTTTACTAAAATATTGATAAATAAGGCCCATTGTTTCACTCTACATGTAGCTGTCTTGTTACACATCACAGTTCTGTTTCCTCTCTCATTAGGTGAAAGCCTCACTGGCTATGAATGTGATCAGTGCTGTGACTGCAGTTGCAGCTGTCAGCAACTTCTCCACTGATTTGTCGAAGTCCCCAGAATCAGAGTGTTCACGTATATATTATCAGAGGGAATTGGCAATAGCTTACTGTAAAGTCTTTTGGGTTTGTATCTCACTGTTATACACATGGTATCTTTCACAGAACATTCCAGTGCTTTCATGTTTTTCAAGCTCACTTTTTCAGAACAATCAGCACTCTAGTACATTTTATTATACTGAGATTAGATACTCATACATACTCTCATATAGATAAGAAATAATTATTTCACATCTGTATTCATCCCATGCACACTTTAGTTTATGATAAACTGCAATTTTGGGTTAAACTATAAGCAAGAAGCTGTAAAATAAAATGTAGAATAAATCCAAGGAAGGAATATGTATGAGTGACCTGGGAAATCATTGTTACTTTGGTATTCATCTTAAATTTATCATCAGCTTAATAAATTTACCCTCCAATTTCACCTGGAAAAATCCACTCTGATTGACAGAGAAGTCAGCCACTACCATCTGTGCAACTGTCCTGTGAACCACAGTGAACTTAAATGGCTGTGATCCATAGCATCCTTCATGCGGTGGACCCACTGTAGAGAGGAGTTTTCCAAACAGAGGGTGAATGGGCAATAAGTAGTATCAGAGAGTGAGGACTTCCCACTAAGCATCTAGATACTTTTTCTCCATGGTGCTGTACTTGGACTTTTGCACCCGAGAGCTTCCATATGATGGTCAACCACCTGGAACAGAAAGGCTCAGACACCCTCAGTCTGATGCACCAGTCTGCAACATGAAAAGGGAGCATGCTGGTGAGGTCCAAATAGTTAGGCACAAACTGCAATGATATCCTGCTAGCCACAAGAACCATCTCACCTTCTTTTGGTTTTGGGTTCTCTTATTTATTTGTGGAGGCACCTGCATATGACCCAAGTGGTACTGTATCTCCACCCATTCATTCACACACTTTGCTGGGTTTACCATGAGCCTCGGCCATCTCAGAGATTTTAGAACCACCTTCGCATGCTGCATATGCCATTGCCAATCATTAATGTAGATTCTTACGTTATCTAAATATGCAGCGGTATATGCACTGTGGTGTCATAACACCCAATCCTTCAGTCTTTGAAATGTGTTATTGAATAAAAACATGCCCAACAGAGCCAGGAGCTCATCAGTACGAGGCATTCAATAGGCATCACAATTCAAAAATGTGTTCACCTTGCAGATGTCTACAAAAAATGGACTGCCCATTGGACTGATGGGGCTGTTTTAGTCACAGTGAGACCCTTCTATTATTTCAATCTCTATCATTTTACCAAATTTGTTCTGAACCACCATTTTTGTGTTCAGGCAAGCAAAGTGGCTGGATGTGTACAATTGTGCCTGGAGTTTCAGATTGCAAAATTTTCAACCACCAGTCTCTGGGATGGTGAAAGATGATCTTGAAATGGGAACAGAGTGGAATTAGCTGTTTTTGTACACTGTAGTCCCAACTCTCCAATGCCACTACCATCGCGCTAATAATCAATAATTTGTACAGTTTGCATAATGTACATGTCATAAATGGTGTGCCTTGATCAGTAGGATCTCTTTCAGGATTCCAATTCAGAAAATTACTTGAAACAGTACCTCAGCCAGACTCTTCAAGGAGATTATTTACAGAGGCACAGCTTCAGGATATCGCGTTGGATAGTCCACAAGATCAATTATGAAACAATATCCTCATTCTGACTGGTCCAATGGCCAGACCATCCAGATCCATGACAGTGCTTTCAAAGGGGAATTTGATAAGAGGAAAAGGGTGCAATGCATGTTTGGGGTGGCCAGTGGATTTGGTAGAATCACTGAATCAGAATCACAAAAAAACAAGGCCTGATGTATACCCCTTGAACACTAATATAAGCTCTAGATTGGGAAGGGCTGCAGAACCACTGAGACTAACTGATTCTCATGCATTTGGAGCAGTCAGCTTGGAAGTTCCATGGCTCTCCTCAGAACCAACAGACCTGCCATGGGCTGTATTCCAGCCCTCTGGGTATCAGCCAGTGGCACCATGAAAGAGAAAAAAAGTAGTTTGTTGGCAGAGTGTGGTGTGCACCACGTTGGATCTCCACATTCTTCATTGTTTCTCCAACCAATATTTGAAGAACAAAGACATGTCTGGGGCACAGTGGGGCTGAAGCATGGGGAGCTGGAAGCTTCTTCCATCATGGCACAGGGATAGGTGGAGGTCTGCCAGTGGCAGGTAGGAAGGCATTCCTCTTTCCTGGGCAGCTTCCAACTGGACAGCTTTCACCAGCAAGTCTAGTTGGTAGAACTGGACCCATTCTGATGTCTTGGACAGAAGTCAGCCGATGAACTTCTCCAGTGCCACCTGTTCAATGACATTACTGGGATCCAGTCTCAGCCAGTGTTTGCAAGAGTCTAAGAGTCTCTGGGCAAAGGTGAATGGGGGTCCTCCTCTTGTGTCATTGAGCAGACGTGGCCAGCACACACACATACACACACACAGTGAATGAGTGGGTAAGTGAAAGAGTTTGTTAATATACATCCACAAATAGGCAACAGGTGTGCAACGTAAAATTGGTCATTCCCCACACTCCCACTAGAGACTCCCACTAAGCCATGCCCCCACCTGCAACAAAGAATAATAAAAATACAGCACCAACCAACCAATTAATACCAGAATCATTAATATTTAATATTTACATAACAAATATTTAATGTCATAGAGTTCAGGGTGCAGTTTTCCTTTAATAAAGCATTCTTTAGAATTCCATTAGGATCTGACAGCAGAATAATCCATATAAGTCCATTATTTCTGAAAAAGCCTCAAGTGTACACATGTGTAAGTCAAGAATTTTTTTTCCCCCCAGAAACATACTATTGGAAACAGTAGAGTGCTTCAGGGTTTCTCCCTTCTCGAGTTCTTCGTCTCCATTGCAACTTTTGTACTGACATGGATAACCAGAGGCTCCACTGAAACTACGGTCAGTGTTTACTCATTTCCTTCACTGCTGTGTTGAAGCTCTCTTACCTTTGTTTATTATGGAAGTGGATTGTAAATTGTGTACACAGTAAATAGTGATCCTGAACAGATGTCTATATGGTCACAATTTTTTTTTCTACTACAGTCTTCTGTCAGTCAAATTGACAATCCACCAGAGGAAAACCCCAACTCTCCTTAATTCCTCTTCTGAGCTTTTTTACATTTTGTGTGGTACGCTAAAACTTTTATGACCTGAAGAAAGCTTGCTGAGGTACCAGATTAATCCTGACCTTTTCTCTTTTTTATGATTTTATTATGATGATGTCATGATGTATTTTTCTGTGATTCAGCTTGAGACTGAATAATGAAAAATCCATATGTGTATGCATGTAATCACTTACATATCAGATTGTATTGTACTTTTTGGAATAAAATAAATAAAATCAATTGTAATACAATGCTTTAAGATTCTGTTTGGTCAGAAGGTGTTGATTATTTTTCTACAACAGCAGCTCTGACAGTAGTGCAGAAGCAAATCACAGGTTTATATTAACCCTTTAATGGGCACACAATGAAATACTTGTGCAAAAATTATTTTTTTAAAATTCTTACTAATTGGATCACATTCAACCAAATTTCATAGATTTTGTTTCAGATTCACTGTTTAGTTTGGAGATATAGACATCTACCTGCCTGTTGAGTTGCCCTTTAAGGTAACAGTAGATGTGCCAGTTGAGCGCAGTGAACCAGTAGTAAGGTTTTACGTTTACAGCTACAAATTGAATGAATTTTATTGTTAACTTTTCCAAGTGTGTAGATATGAATTTATAATCAAACATTTTTAGTCTCCCACACACACTAGACAGGACTGGACCATGACTATCACCTTCTATAAGAAAATCACCTTTTAGAAAAAACAGCCAAACAAACAAAGAAACAAATACAACAAAATAAAATATACTTGCCTGAGCTTGCCTAGCTTATTAAGCTTTCTTTTTGTTAAATATGAGAAATAAACCCTGAGGACTGTGGTTCATGAGTGCAAGTTTCATGTTTATTTATATATTTATCATTTTATTTTGTAAAACATTGTCATCCCTGTAATCAAATCAAATCAAATTCAAATTCAAATTTTATTTGTCACATGCATAACCATACACAGTACGACTTGCAGTGAAATGCTTAGTACAACTGTTCCAACATAGAAAAGAAAATATAGAAAAATATTAAATATAAAGAAAAATATATACATAAAAAATATATTCATAAAGAAAAATATAAAGAAAAATATAAAATATGAGAAAAAAGTTTATAAGAATAAGAACATATATATATATATGGTGGCAGCAGCAGTCCGACAGTACCGATATAAAGTGCAGGTATGTGCAGTTTTGTGCAATACGTGCTGTTTGTGTGATGTAATGTGCAATAATGTGCAATGTGCAATAAATGCAATACTAAATACTAAATTGCAATACTAAAATTAGTAATGTTATGTATGTAGATGTAGATGGAGGTTGAGGCTGGGTGTTTGTAGGAGATGTATGGATGGAGATGAACGATTCTTAGTCCTTGGTGTTGTACTGGTTGAGGGCCCAAATGGCCTGCAGGAAGAAGCTCCTCCTCATCCTCTCTGTATTGGCCTTTAGGGAGCGGAAGCGCTTCCCTGACCGCAACAGAGAGAAGAGTCCATTGTTCGGATGGTTTGGATGGTAACAAAAAGTAATTTTCATAAATTGTTATGTTTATGACATTGCCAGTAAATCTCACTTGCAGCTGACTGACATCAGGCAGTGAACTCCTGTTAAGTCACTTCAGTTTAGTTTCACTTTCAGTTTGACTTAGTGGCCATGTGGTAACACATGTTCTAACACATCTCATACATATATACAAAGGCATGACTGTAATATTATATTTTCATAATGTCAAGAGTGGAAAGGCAAAAACAAGGTATGTGTTTTATCTTTTAACTAACTTTTTACATTTTAGATTTGTGAACGTATTATGTCAAACACACTCATTGTAATCAAGTCAAGTCAAGTCACGTGGAGTTTATTGTCATTTCAACCATATACAGCCAGTTAGTACATAGTGAAACGAAACCACGTTCCTCCAGGACCAAGGTGCTACATAAGACAAACACAGAACAACACAGAACTACAAGGGACTTCATAAATTTATACATAAAGTGCACAAGTGCAAACATGTGCAGATAACACAAGACAGTACAATGACTACTGGGATAGACAATGGGCACAGGAAGTCCCAGTGCACAATTCTATTAGAAAGTGAATCCCATGACAATAGTGCAAAGAGTACAATATAAGTTGCTGTAGGTGTAAACATAAGAAGTAGCAGCCTATGTACAGTATAATAAATATTGTAGCAGCTTAATGTAATGTGCAAAAATTGCTTTCCCTTGAGATAAAGGAAAAAGGTGGAGACAAATTTATGATCACTATATATTGTAATTACAATGAAATATGTGTGTAACCATGCAGTTGAGCTGCCTGTTAATTTGCTCATTCTAATACGTTATCGTTTCTATAGTACTAGCTCACTCACAGGGACCTATAAAGCAGACGCTCCATGTAGTGCAGATGGTCTACAAAAACAGATTAAATTAATGAGTGTATGCCTGATCCTGGCACTTCTACCTCTGATACAAATGTCCAAATCACGTCCCTCCTGTAGACTGCAATAAATTATGCAGCATATCAGGAGAAAATATTACCCAGTCAGTTTTGAATTTTGTTTTATATGAATGCACACCACTAAACATTCTTGAGCATTTTGATGCTAGCTAAGACAGCAAAGCTAAATAACCAATTGCAGCAGCTGCCCATGCCTTTCATTTGTTATCACCACAACAACAAATTAAAAATAAAGTCAAGGCAATAAACTTAAATATATTGGTCAATACGGTCAATATATAACATTTGCATCTCAAAATCAAGCTGATACTGCCTTGAAACTTAGACATGATTGGGTCAGGCATGTTTTTCATAACTCTGTATCAAGCAAAAGGAGCGGAGTAGCTATTCTAGTGAGGAAGAAAATACATTTTGTATTGATGAATCAATATAAGGACAAGGAAGGTCATCTAATCTGGATAGAAGCAATGCTCAATGATGTTAAATTAGTGCTGTGTAATATATATGCACCAAACAAGGAGGAGCCTGAATTCTTCCATGATGTAAAAAAATATTGGCCAACCTCACGGGATATGTCATACTTGGAGGAGACTTTAATCAGACTATGGATGGTACCCTGGACAGAAGTCAAAACAACATCAGGTCAAGTCCTAGACACAGGGCCACTATTCATATTCTCAAGGATGATAATGGACTGACAGATATTCGGAGATTGGTTAATCCACGAGAAAAGGAATACACATTCTTTTCAAACTGTCATAAGACTATCTCAAGAATTGATTATTTTCTGATCTCCAGCTCATTATTTGACTCTGTTGTTGATTGTACAATTGGGGTAATAACATTGACAGATCAGTAATTTAGAAAAGGAATTAGTACAAGGTTTTACAGATTTGAAGTTTAAACAGTTTTGTTGATTAAAATTTGATCTGCATGAATTCTTTAATAAGAAAGCAGAATATGCATTATTTAGATTGAAGACCAAATATTATGAGAGTGGGGAAAAAGCTGGGAGACTCCTTGCTAGGCAGATAAAGCGACATAACACATTTCATGTCATAACTGTAGTTAAGGAAGGAAATGTACATTCACGTCAACAACTGCACAGAGTTTTATCAGTAATCTCCCAGATTTATCAACCATGACTGGATCACCATCTGATCCCAAAGAACTTGACCAGGCAACTGAATGCTTAGAATCAGCTTTCTGCAACTCGCTAGATAAGGCAGCTCCACTTAAAAGAAAAATAATTAGGGAGAAAAAGCTAGCACCCTGGTATAGCGATCATACGCGAACTTTAAAACAGACCACTCGAAAACTAGAACGTAAATGGCGTCAAACTAAATCGGTAGTATTTCAAATGGCATGGAAGGAGAGCCATTCGAGCTATAGGAAAGCTCTTAGTGCTGCTAGATCAATGTATCTCTCCACCCTAACTGAAGATAACAGAAGTAATCCTAGATTCTTATTTAATACTGTAGCAAAATTAACTAGGAATAAGACCACAATAGAAACACGCACACAATCATTATATAGCAGTGATGACTTCATGAATTTTTTTCAATGCTAAAATTGAAAATATAAGGCAAGAAATTCAGGCTATTAATTTAAAACCGGACAATTTTATAACGAAGCCCGTAGATGGTAATATAATAATATTAGATAAACAACTACAACATTTTACTCCCCTTGAAGAGACGGAACTTATTTCACTAATTTCATCATCAAAATCATCAACCTGTATACTAGATCCTTTACCTACTTGTTTCCTCAAACAGATAATTCCGGAAACAATCAAACCTCTTTTAAAGATAAACAATTCTTCCCTTAGCATTGGCTATGTACCTAAATCTTTTAAACTAGCAGTTATCAAGCCCTTAATTAAAAAACCTGACCTTGACCTCTGTCAGCTATCTAACTATAGACCAATATCAAACCTCCCCTTTATCTCCAAGATCCTAGAAAAGGTTGTAGCACAGCAGCTATGCTCACACTTACATAGGAATAACATTCATGAAATGTATCAGTCAGGATTTAGGCCTCATCATTGCACAGAGACAGCACTGGTTAAAATTGTAAATGACTTACTACTGGCCTCTGATCAGGGTTGTGTCTCCTTGCTTGTGCTGCTTGACCTTAGTGCAGCTTTTGATACCATTGAACATGCTATTCTCCTCGATAGACTATAAAATGTAGTATGCATTAAGGGAACGGCCCTTTCCTGGCTCAGGTCTTATTTGACTGATCATTATCAGTTTGTAAATGTAAATGGTGACTTCTCTTCTCATACTAAGGTAAAGTTTGGTGTCCCGCAAGGCTCCGTTTTAGGCCCACTGCTCTTTTCTCTATATATGCTACCTCTGGGCAAAATTATCTGTAAGCATGGTATTAGCTTCCACTGTTACGCTCATGACACACAGTTGTATGTTTCAGGAAAGCCAGATGACAGACACCAGCTTAATAAAGTTGAGGAATGTGTAAAAGACATTAGAAACTGGATGTTTATTAACTCTCTCTTACTTAATTCTGACAAGACAGAAGTACTTGTACTAGGACCACATGCAGTTAGAAGTAAGCTTTCTGATTACATAATAACCCTGGATGACCTTTCTGTTTCATCATCTGCAGCAGTAAAAGACCTTGGTGTGATTATCGACTCTAGTCTTTCTTTTGAAGCTCATGTAGATAATATAACTAGGATTGCTTTCTTTCATCTCAGAAATATTGCTAAAATAAGAAATATATTGTCACTACACGATGCAGAAAAATTAGTTTATGCTTTTGTTACCTCAAGGTTGGATTATTGTAATGCCTTACTGTCTGGATGTTCCAGTAGATGCATAAACAAGCTCCAGTTAGTCCAGAATGCAGCAGCGAGAGTCCTTACTAGAATCAGAAGATATGACCACATCACCCCTATCTTATCCACACTGCATTGGCTCCCAATCAAATTTTGTATTGATAATAAAATACTACTATTGACCTATAAAGCACTGAATGGTCTCACGCCACAGTACGTGAGCGAACTTTTTGTCTTTTATGATCTGCCACGCCTACTCAGATCAAAAGGTGCAGGCTATTTGTTGGTACCTCGAATAGTGGGGGCTACAGCTGGGGGTAGAGCTTTCTCTTACAAAGCCCCACAGTTATGGAACAGCCTTCCACTTAGTGTTTGGGGCTCAGACACAGTCTCAGTGTTTAAGTCTAGGCTGAAAACATATTTGTTTAGTCAAGCCTTTTGTGAATAGTTTTTTCTTAGGTACAGGGGCAGGTCTGGAGGGTTTCACAGGCATAGAGTGTTGTGGTGAACTGGGATGTTTGGATACTGTCCCCCCCCCCCCCCCCCCCACTCTCACGCGTTCACTCAGGTTTGTCGACGGTGGAGTGGCTGGCTGCTTTATGTCCCAGGGTGCCCTCATGTCTGTGTTACCTTCTGGCTCTCCCTTTTAGTTATGCTGTCATAGCTAGTCTTGCCGGAGTGCCTGCTTGCACTCTGCATGCAAAGTACATTGTCCTTAACCGTTAGAGGACAAAAGCTTACCTAACAATCTCTTCCTTTCTCTCCATCTCTCTCTCTCCCTCACTCTCTGTCGAGCTACACATGCTACTTCTGAGATGCCAGAGATGCCAGTGATCCTGACCCCTTCTGCTCCTCCTTGCTGCCTGACCCATCCTGATGCCCTACTTCTGGTTGGAGTTCTTATTGGTTGAGTTCGCTCACTGCTGCTGGGTGTGGCCCCATATGGATGGCCTGAAGAACTGTTTGGATTGCTGGGGATGGTGCCACCTGGGGGCTGCGGAGATGGCTTGGGGATCACATATGGGGAGCTGTACTGTAATGGTTTGGGACTGCGATTGCTGTAGTGGCTTTGGGGCTGTGGTTGCCATTAGCAGCTTCGTTCTCTGCTACTGGCTTGCTCATTAGGGATAAATTCACAGTGATAAATTCAAATATTTACAATATATTTTTGTGAATCCATTTATTTCTGTAAAGCTGCTTTGTGACAATGTCCATTGTTAAAAGTGCTATACAAATAAAATTGAATTGAATTGAAATAAGGTGCTCACCTCTGACAAAGAAATTAATAGGGTTTTTAACCAGTCCTATTCCAAATTATATACATCAGATTCCATTTATAGTCAGAATGAGTTGAAATGCTTTTTATATTACCTACTTTATCTCCTGAGGAACGAGACTCACTGGATGCACCGATAACACAGGAAGAGGTCAGAGCTTTTAAAATTACTTTGAAATCTGGAAAATCACCAGGCTCTGATGGATTCCCAGTGGAATATTATTAAAAATTTGTTGATGAGTTGACCCCAATATTAACTGAGGTATATTGAGAGGTACCTGAGGATAATATGTTGCCTGACAGGTTTAATGAAGCCTTAATATCACTCATACCAAAACCTGAAAGAGACACAATGGATCCTGCTAATTACCGTCCAATAAGTTTATTAAATGTTGACCTAAAAGTGCTAACAAAGTTGTTGGCCTCCCAATTAGAGGGCATTTTACCTAATTTTATGCATAGAGATCAGGTGGGCTTTATTAAAAACAGATCCTCATCTGACAGTTTAAGAAGGCTATTGCATCTTATGTGGATGAACCATTCTAAACTAGATCCTATTGCTTCAATATCGCTTGATGCGGAAAAAGCCTTTGATAGGGTGGAGTGGGGGTTTCTTTTTTTGCAGCCTTAGATAAATATGGCTTTGGCCCAGGTTTTGTGAAGTGGGTTAAAATTCTTTACTCAAAACCTAAAGCAGCTGTAATAAATAATGGAATATCTTTGTGTTTTTTTAATCTATCTAGGTCTATCCTTCAAGGTTGCCCTCTTAGTCCACTACTTTTTAGTTCTGGAACCGCTTGCGTCAATGATTAGAGAGGACCCAAGAATTATAGGTGTTGTTGCAGGGGAAAGAGAACACAAACTACTGTTATATGCTGATGACATATTGTTAATAGTTAAAGACCCTGCATACTCTTTACCAGTACTCCTTAATGTGATTGAGTCTTATTCTAAGTTTTCAGGATATAAAATCAACTGGCATAAGTCAGAGGCTATGCCGGTATCAGGAGCGTGTTTTTCTTCCTCAATTAGTGCATTTAACTTTAAATGGATGCATAAAGGAATCAGATATTTGGGTATCTACCTTAGCCCTGATATTAAGAACATATTACATTTGAATATGGAACCTTTGCTGTCGAAACTACACATAAAATTAGATAGCTGGAAAAAACATAATTTAACTTTATGGGGAAAGGTTAATATAATAAAGATGATGGTTGCAGTTTAATTACATATTGGGGATGGTCCCTGTATCCATGCCTCACCATATATATAAACGATATAATGCTATGATTAAGGACATTTTATGGGAAGGTAAAAGACCCAGGATTGGAGTAAACAAATTATGTTTGCCTAGAGATAGTAGAACTCTATAAAATAGCATTTGAAATGTCTAAGCTCGCTAGACACTGGGGTGAGTGTGATTTAGATCTAGACTGGGTGCTAATAGAACAACAACTTACATGGCCTTTTCGGCCAATAGAGGCTTTTTCACAAAACCCAGAGGGAGAATTATATCATAATATGACTAACCCAATATTGCTTCATGCTAGGGAGGTTTGGAAAGCTGTCCACAAAAAGTGTCAGATTTCTCACGTGTCAGTATTACTCTTCAGTATGGAACAACCCTTATGTTAAAGTAGGAAAAAAGCCCCTGTTTTGGGGACAATGGTTTAGAAGCAGAATACATACTTTAAAGGACTTATTTATTAATGATAACCTTTTGTCTTGTAATAATTTAGAAGAAAAATTTCATCTAGAAGGCCGGGATCGTTTCTGGAAATATTTACAGATTAGAAACTGTGTGGAGGCGAAGGTTCACATGGGACAAGAAAAGAATGTTTTAGAAGAGTTTCGTAAAAAACTACCAAGGCCTCTTCAGAAAGCATCTAAGTTTTAACAAATGTGTATACAGATTGATGATAAGAATTGTGAAAACCTGAGATTGATTTGGCAAAGAGACATTAATAGTGACATAGATAAGGACACTTGGAAGAGAGTTTTGTCCAACAGTGGAAGGTATGTAAAGGAAGCGAGAGGTAAATTTATCCAGTATAAAGTATTACATAGGTATTATTACACGCCAGTTCGGCTTTATAGAATGGGTTGTCTGAATGATAATAAATGCTGGAAATATAAACAAGAAACTGGCACATACATTCATGTTCTCTGGCAATGTACAAACATTCAACCTTTTAGGGAAATTATGCTGAAACATCTTGGAAGATGTTTAGGATTTGACCTTCCCCTTTCACCAAGGATATGACTTTTAGGAGATAAGTTTGAGATTCTTCAGATTAAAAACAATGAGTCCTCCCTTGTTATTGTGGGTGTAGTCACAGCAGCATGGCTGATACAAAGATACCCAATGTCCTACACTCAAAATGTGGATTGAATTTATGATTGAGAATGCATCATGTTATAAAAATGTTATCAAAATTGAATGGAAACTTCATTAAGATTGTCACTTCAAAGGATGATTGATGAGACCCATGTTTGAATTGTAATTTATCCATCCTGTCGTGCATTACATTGTGCCCCCCCCGCCTTTTCTTTCTTTTTTTAAAAATTAAATTAAATTAAATTTATTTATTTTTGTTTGTACTGGTACTTGAGGTGTTATGTATGAGGGAAATCAATAAAAACTTCATTTTCAATATATAACATTTGCTTTAAGCCTGAGAGTGGCATGAGATTTGAAAGTTGTGCTGTGAGACTATCTGGCCCCAGTGCAAGGGTCTCATGGTGAACGTGAGGTATAGCAACCTCAAAGTATGTTTTGTACCTCAGCATAACAAAAAAAAAAAAAAACTGGGTTCTGATCATGGCATTTAAGTCAGTCACAGACAAAGTTGGCAACATTACCACCAGCAACTTCCTGTGAGTGAAGAACAGTGAAGCTGCAGCAGAGCAAAAGCTCAAGACAGTAATTTCATTTACAGGTAAATCTTTTCTTACTTTTTTCTCTTTTTTTTTTCTTCCCCTTTTTAAAATTTAATTGTATACATTCTTAAAAACGACAAGTGTGAGATTACAATGAAAAGACAAAAAATTTTTTTTTTAATATTTCATTTAAAACTGTAAATAAACAAAGTTTTAGAATTTTGAAAAATATTGAACAAAGAAAATAATATTGTGAATATTCAATACTGAAGTATTCAATATTGATGTCCAAAATTTAAATTTAAGCAAATTTGTGATTTTGATCACCTCCTTGGTACAAAAGGTCAAACTTGTAAATATGTAATGCAAATTCATATAAATATTCCTAAGATTCTGTTGTCAGTTAAGCTGTTATGCTGATAATATAATTAGATATAAAACAAATTAGTATTAAATTAGAAAAAATGTAAAATATTTTAATTTATCACATGGTGAATTAATGTGCAAGTTGAATAATTGTAATTGCATCTAAATCTCAAAAAGTGTGTGAGTAAATAATAAATATTGTGTTGAGAATTCAAGAGGTTTAACTTCACCACTCAGAATAAAACAATTCAGTGGGCATCAATAAATGTAACAAAAATGTGGTGATTTCTGCATTAAGAATATTAAAAACTTTTAGTTAGAAAGAAGTTTATTCTACATTCCCACTGAATGAGGTATTAATATAATATGTAAGGAATAAAGCATTAGTAAGTTGTTGGTTATACAGTCACTTCTTATTAAACTCCACACTGCTGAAATGAGAAAGCTCAGGTGGAAATTTTTGGTGGTGAAGTATGAAACTACTGAGAAGTGTCTCGGATTACAGATGCACTGTTTCCAGTTTTTTTTTTTTTTTTTCACTCTTAAAAACCGCAGAACACTTCCTGAGAGGTGATTTTTTTGACACTTAGAGCAACCTGCTTTCTTAATGTGTAAAAAAAATAAATAAAATAAATATATATATATTTTTTGATGATGTTAGATATGGTTGAAGATAAATCAAACCTTTAATAATAACATAAGATTTCTATTTTGTTTTCTTTTTTGTTATCCATTTTAGGTTTACATATTCATGACATCTATGTTAATTGTTGATGATATTATATTGAGCAATTTGCCAACAAAAAACTTTTCATGATCAGTAAAGTTTCACATTTCGTGTTGCATTTCTCAATTCTCAGATCCTGCTCTGATTTTATTCCCTTCCTTCCCTGCACCAAAAGTGAAATTTATTCCAGCTGCATGATCGCACACCAAATTAATGGATTAATAAATTGTTAGGGAATGACAATTAATGAGGCTCATCTTTAGCTATTTTTTATTATTATTTTGTGAAATACAACCTGAAACATTTTCATACATACTTCTAGCATAATTGTGAACTGTTCGGTGACTAAATTTGGAGCTGCTGCTTCCGTAATTACTGCATTTCTGATTAATATGAGTATGATCTTTCCCAGGTTTACAGGATCACAGCGACTCTCAGTGAAAATGCCGCTACCTGCTATGAAAGTAGACCTGAAATCACTGGGGGTAATTTCTTTTCATATGTGCTTATTTTTAAACTTACAATGATAGAAGAAATTGTGTAATTTGCATTTCTTACCCTCAGGATGTGAGATATGAGTGTTCTGATGGAACCATTATCATATGATATGATAATAATAATAATAATAATAATAATAATAATACAATATTTTTGGAAATAAAATAATTTGATGAGACTTTACTATTAAAAACTTTTTTTTTCTTTTTGTTTCCACAGACTATCCAGACAATGATCGGAGCAGTGATGTTCATGTTTGGTATTGTAACCCAAAATATTACCTTTGCAGTGTCTGTTAACAGTGCCGTCATGTACTGGGGATCTCTTTGCGTATGTTCTCTTTGTCCTGTTTTAATATCACCTTATTTCACACTGTTGTGTTGAAGAAACACTTGATAATCTCAGCTTTGGTTTACCTTTGATCAGTTTTTCATCTCTGGTGCTCTGGCAATTGCTTCCGTGGACTACCATCATCCCCGTTTGGTGGGTAGACATGAGGGTCTACACTTATTTCTAAATTTATATGTGAAAATATGTGGCCTTAAAAATTGCAAATCATTTTCAGGAGCATTTATAACACCCTATGACTGTTTGGAAAGAGTGGGAACATCATATTA
This sequence comes from Pangasianodon hypophthalmus, assembly GCF_027358585.1. Taxonomy (NCBI): domain Eukaryota; kingdom Metazoa; phylum Chordata; class Actinopteri; order Siluriformes; family Pangasiidae; genus Pangasianodon; species Pangasianodon hypophthalmus. The sequence continues at coordinate 33,636,427 of NC_069711.1, read as the reverse complement.
ATGATTAAATATAAACTTAAGTGATTAGAGGAGCATTTAGAAGAGTATATATAGTATAGAAGTTAAAGTAATTTACAGTAGTTACCCTGTAACACGTCACAATTCCGTTTTCTCTCTTGTTAGGTGAAATCCTCGCTCGTTATGAACCTGATCAGCACTGTAGCTGCAATTGTAGCCCTCGTTGTGTTATTTGTTGATGTGGTGCGCATGTCTGGGGAACTACCACCGTGTCAGGATCTGGCAAAATGTGCTCTTATCCTACTTACGGTTTGTATCTCACTGTTCTCACCCACATGATCACGTATTTGATTGTTTGTTTTAGAGATGCAAGTTTTATTATTCTGAGATATAATACTAAAATATTTTCATATCATAACGGAAGAAAATTTTGGAAAGTGCTATCCTTGAATTTCTCCTATTAAACTCTGTTGTAAGTGTGATAGCAATAACAGTGTCCCTGTGTGACATCAGAAAGTGACACAATCTCTAAATTCTCATGAGAATAATAAACATATCACATATACGTATTTAATGTTATTTCATTCAGGGTGGAGTTTTCCTTTAACAAAACGTTCTTTAGAACAGCAGATTAAAGGATTTTAATCTGTTTTTTTTTAAACAGCCTCATATGTACACATTGTAACGTGAACTGGAAAATGTTTCTCTCTTTTTTTTCCCAGGTTCTTTTACGTGGAACCCTTAGAGTGCTCCTGGTTTTCTCTGTACTTGAGATCTGCGTGTCCATCTGGACATTTGTACTGACTTGGAAAACCAGAGACTCTCTTGAAGCTACGGTCAGCATTTCCTCATTTCACTTGCAGTTTTTGTACTGATGAATTACTAGTGAATTGTAAACCATGTACATAGTAAACAGTGATCTTGAACAGATGTCTGTATTTTGTTCCTACCACAGTCTTAGGCGAAGGATCATCCGATCAACAGTCCACGTGAGGAAAACCTCAACTCGCCTTAATGCATGCTTAAAACATATGACTTGAATTAAAAAAATGTGCTGAGGCACCAAATGAATCTTGATATGATCTTTTCTCTCTTTTTTAATGATTTTATTATGATGATGTGATGTACTTTTCTGATTGGAGACTGAATAATGAATAATCCATGTGCATCACTTACATATCAGATTTTATTGTATTTTTATTTTGGAATAAAATTAATAGAATATAATATACCAAATGGCTGTTGAATTCTGATTGGTCAGAAGGTGTTGATTAATTTTCCATAACAGCAGCTCTGACAGCAGGTTCATACTAATGCACTCTTTCTGATAGTAACAGCTCATTCACTTGCATAGTGGACGATCCATATAAACATATTTTAAAAATTGTTTATATGGTAAAGTTTTCTGTAAGGAGAAGTTTATTTAACATTTATGGAAGCAGCCTCCAGTGTCAGCTCTTTGTTACAGTCAGAATTCTTCGACATCTTCAGGACAGAGGAATATACTCTTTGTGGTTTTCTTAGTAATGTGACAAGCTACATTTTTTTTTGTCTTACTACATTCAAGTGAGAAAAAAAAGAGAGGCTGATGTGGGAACGATTGTTTATAGCTGCTATAGCGTATGTGAGAGCAGGAACTAGTTATAATTAAACATACTGTATAATAATAATAATAATAATAATAATAATAATAATTTAATTTTACTTTAATTTTAAAGTAACTCTCTCAGGAGTTTTTTGGTTAGGTTACATGTTTCCTGCTGTATGCAGGACAGTTCTCAGGAAGTGGTCTGTGGCTCCTTCATGCTACACCATGAAAGCTGACTGTCACAAAGTGTTCCTCCAGCTAAATGTTTTCAGTGTATACAAATAATAGCATCATTTCAACACAATTGACTTTCTGTTTCAATGTCATTTGAATAATCCTCAGGAACTGGGTGTTTTTTTTAATCTCCCTTTACACCTTTACACCAAAACTAACATAGCATAAGAGAATCTACAAGATTAGTGCAAGAACTCGCTGCTAGTTTCAAGCTACTGCTCATCACTGGTGGAGTTTGTGACTGTTGACCATTTTATTTACCACGGGAATTCACCACCATCCTTATAATCGGAGTGTACATTTCCCCCACTGCTAATGCTAAGGAGGTGCTCTGTGAACTGTATGAGACTATTAGTGAACTGCAGAACTTACACCCTGATGGACTGTTTATTGTTGCTGGAGATTTCAACCATGCAAATCTCAAATCAGTGCTCCCTAAATTCCATCAGCATGTGGACTTTGCAACGAGAGGGAAGGACATGCTGGATCTTGTTTACACATACATCCCCGGTGCGTACCGGGTGGAGGCCCGCCCCCACCTCGGCTACTCAGACCACACCTCTGTTATGCTAATCCCAGCATGCAGACCGCTCGTCAGACGCTCCAAACTGGTTCTGAAGCAGGTGAAAACCTGGCCAGCAGGAGCCATCTCTGCTCTTCAGGACTGTTTTCAGCACACCGACTGGCACATGTTCAGGGAAGCGGCAACTGACCGCAACTTCACCAGCTTGGAAGAATACACCACATCAGTGACCAGCTATATCAGCAAGTGCATTGATGACGTCACTATCTCCAAGATCATCACCACACGCTCCAACCAGAATCAGTGGATGACTGCAGAGGTGCGTGCACTGCTGAGGACCGAGACTCCGCTTTCAGAGCAGGTGACAAGTTGGCCCTAAGAACAGCAAGGGCCAAACTGTCTCATCATGAGGCGCATCAAGACCCTGCTGCCCCCCTCACTGGATCCCCTGCAATTCACATACTGTCCCAACCGCTAAACGGATGACGCCATAAAAACCACCCTCCATCTGGCCCACACCCAGCTGGACAAAAAAGACACATATGTCCGAATGCTGTTCATAGACTTCAGTTCAGCATTCAACACAATCATTCCTCAGCACCTGACTGGAAAGCTGATCCTGCAGGGCCTGAACACCTTGCTCCTGACTGGGAGACCACAGTCAGTCCGGATCGGGAACAGCATCTCCAACACCACAACATTGAGCACTGTGGCCCCCCAGGGCTGTGTGCTCAGTTCACTTCTGTTCAACCTGCTGACTCACGACTGTGTAGCAATGCATAGCTCGAATCACATCATGCACGAATCACGCAAGAACGATGAGTCACCATACAGAGAGGAGGTGCACTGGCTAACAGACTGGTGCAGAACCAACAACCTGTCTCTGAATGTGGACAAAATTAAAGAGATGGTTGTTGACTTCAGGAGAGCACAGAGTGAACACTCTTCACTGAACATCAGTGGCTCCTCCGTGGAGAATGTCAAGAGCACCAAATTTCTTGGTGTTCAGCTGGCGGAGGACCTCACCTGGTCCCTGAACACCAGCTCCATAACAAAGAAAACCCAGCAGCATCTCTACTTTCTGTGAAGGCTGAGGAAAGCCCATCTCCCACCCCCCATCCTGACCATGTTCTACAAAGGGACTACTGAGCAGCTGCATCACTGCCTGTTTTGGGAACTGTACAGTCTTGGATCACAAGACCCTGCAACGGATAGTGAGGACAGCTAAGAAGATCATCGGGGTCTCTCTTCCCTCCATCACAGATACTTACACCACACACTGCATCCGCAAAGCCACCAGCATTCACGCACCCTTCAGACAAACTCTTTACCCTCCTGCTGTCTGGCAAACGGCACCGAAGCATTCAGGCCCTCATGGCCAGACTGTGCAACAGTTTCTTCCCCCAAGCCATCAGACTCCTGAACACTCAGAGACCATTGAAAACACACACACATATACACACACTCAACTGAACATCATCCCATCCTCTTTGCAATTTTTGCACATCTCCGTATTCAATTTCTGCTGCTACAATTATTTATTATATACTGTATATAATCTTTATAGTCTCTACACTTTATAGTACTCTTCACTGTGTACTAACTAGCTGTATATGGTTGAAATGACAATAAAGCTACTTGACTCGACTTGACATGACTTGGAGAAGACGGAGGGCTATAAAAGGAGCCAGCAGCCACTCTCTGGACAAGGTAGGTGAAGCTTATGACTATACTAATGTCTGTGTCTTTTTCACTGAGACATAAGTGGGTACAGAAGAGCCACTGCCTCAAGCCGAACTTCATGCCGTCTGACAGCATCTGCCGTCCCCCTCTGTCTCTCTGCTGCCAGTTGGCCATGCACAACCCCGAGACGGCACCCACCTCACCAAGCCTCTTGGTGTCTGTGTTCAGCCCTCCAGTGGTCTTGCATTGCAACAGTGGTGGAAGATGCAGGCATGAACACAGCACCTAGCACCATGATAGACACTGTATTACAGCAATTCCTCCAGATGAGCCTGCAGCAGCAGGCTGTGACACAGGAACTGGCCCGTGGCCTCCAAGTCGCCACCCAAGAGCTCCTGGAACTGTGACAGAGGAACACCTCCCCGACCCCTGCCGATAGGCCCAGCACCTCCTCATGAAGCTGTCGCCTGCTGATGATGTGGAGGCCTACCTGCTGACTTTTGAGCATGTCGCCCAGTGGGAGCAGTGGCCCAAGGAGGACTGGGCCCACACTCTCGCTCCCTTCCTTACGGGACAGGCCCAGCTGGTGTACCACACTCTCTCACCAGATGAAGCCGCCCAGTACGACATGGTCAAGAGTGAGATCCTTCTATGCTGTGGCTTCTCCCCCACCAGCATGGTGGCAGAGCTGCATCACTGGAATTATAACCCAAAAGCCACCCTTCGCGGCCAGATGGACATGCTGTTATGAATCGCCAAGAGGTGGCTGCAGCCTGAACTCTTCTCTGCCACCACGGTTGAGGGCTCTGCCAAAGAGAGGAAGGCCATGGGCATGCGGGGAGCCTGGAACCCCAGGGAGATGTTGGAAGCCCTGAGGCAAGCGGTGCCCACCCTACAAATCGGCTGGGGTGAACGACAATAGTTTTCCCGGCCCCCACTGGTGAGGCATCAGGATTTGCACTCCCATGGGGAGAGGATACCCAGTCAGAGTCATTCCGCTTAGGAGACGCCTCGCGACGAAATCATGCCTACCGAGCCAGACCCCGCCGCCGCCCCTTGACGTGTCGACAAGCCATAGCTCGCAGGATGTGCCCTACACAAGGCAACCCCTCCCAGTCTGCCCACCATTCCAGTTGAGGTCAACAGCAGGCCAGTCTCAGCCCTCCTGGACTCTGGGAGCACAGTCACCCTGGCCCGTCCTTCCCTCCTCCCCTCTCCCTAACCCAGTGGCTCCCTGATGGTCTTCTGTGTGCACAGGGATGTCTGGGAGGTTCCAGCAGCCCATGTCAGTGTAAGACACCAGACAAAGTAGTGGCCACTCCTCATGGGCCTCATCCCGGAGCTCTCTGTGCCCCTGCTCCTGGGGCAAACCTGGCCCAGATTGACCACGGCCAGAGCCCTGAAAGCACCACGGGAGAGGAGAACCAAGAGGAGGCCTGCATAGCCCTGGGTGAAGGAGATGCCAGGGCGACCTCAGCAGGTGAGATTTCCATCCCCACAAACCCTGTGTCTTCTGTATTTTCTCAGGTCACCTGAGAGGGGGACTTTGGCCAGGAGCAGAAAGAGGACACCAGGTGCAGATCATCGAGGGGGTCCACCAAAACCCTGAACAGCGAAAGCCATTTCCTATGGCCTGGAATGGACGCGGAGGTCTGTGCATTCTGCCAGCCGTGCCCCCAGTGTCAGAAGGCAAACCACTACAAGCCTGCTCCCACGCTGCTCATCCCTCTCCCCATTATCAGTATCCCCTTTGAGATAGTAGGCATGAACCTCGTAGGGCCGCTGCCAAAGTCTGCCAGGGGCTATGAGTACATCTTGGTCATTTTGGACTATGCCACCAGCTACCCTGAGGCAGCTCCATTTCGAAAAGCCACCTCTCAGAACATTGCCTGTGAGCTCCTACTCCTCTTCAGCCGCGTGGGAGTCGCCAATGACATCATCACTGAGCAAGATATGCCTTTTATGTCCAATCAAATGGCGGATCTATGTTGGTTGTTGCAGGTGAAGCACCTGAGGATGTTCATTTACCACCCCTAGACCGATGGGCTGGTAGAGCGATTCAATCAGACACTAAAGAGGATGCTCCAGAGGGTGGTAGACAAGAAGGGGAGGAACTGGGACCTTCTCCTCCCCTAAGTCCTCTTCACCATCCAGGAAACCCCTCAGGCCTCCAATGGATTTACCCCATTCGAGCTGCTCTTCGGACCACGACCTCGGGGACTGTTGGACATGGCCTGGGAGGCATGGGAAAAGCAGCCCTCCCCCTACTGCTCCCTTGTCTATGTTCAAGAGATGCAGGGGCGGATCGACAAGGTGATGCCTATCATGAGGGAACATATGGAGGCTGCCCAGTGAGAGCAGAGGAGAGCCTCCAACCGTCCAACTCAGCCACATGAGTTCCAGCCCCGCGACAAGGTCCTCCTCCTTCTTCCCAATGCCTCCTTCAAATTCCTGGCTCGATGGCAAGGCCTGTTCACAGTCCTCTAGAAGGTGAGCCCTGTCAACTTCCACCTGCAGCAGCCAGGTAAGTGTGCAGACACACAATTTTACCACATGAACTTGCCCAAAAAGTGGACTGATCCTACCCCTGTTGTGTATTCATTTGCAAGCCTTTCCACAGATCTGTCAGAGCATAACTTGGTCCACCAAAGAGAGGAGCTCATGCTGGTCCAGAGCCAGGAACTGTCTGAGCTGGTGGACCAGTTTTCTGACGTCTTCTCCTCCACCCCCAGCCTCATGCATCTGGTCCACCACGACATAAAGACCCCACCGGGAGTCGCGGTCTGACAGCGGCCATACCGCATCCCAGAGACCTGCCACAGGGCAATCGAAGAGGGGGTCAGCCAGATGCTCTGAGTCAGTGTCATTGAGGAGTACACCAGTCCCTGGTCCAGCCCCATCGTTGTGGTTCCCAAGCCCAACAGGAGCATCCGGCTGTGTAATGACTTCCAGAAGCTGGACCAGGTTTCGGAATTCAACAGCTATCCCCTCCCTAGGGTCGACATCCTGGTGGAGCAACTCCCAGTTCATTTCCATCCTTGACCTGACCAAAGGTTACTGGCAGGTGTTCTTGAGCCCAGAGGCCAGACCCAAGATGGCCAGACCTCCAGTTGCCACTGGCAGTACTGGGTCCTCCCATTCAGCTTGCACAGGGTGCCAGTCACTTTCCAGCGATTGAGGGACATCGTCTTGTGGCCCCATCGCCAGTACACTGCGGTCTATATTGACGCTGTCGTTATTCAATCCTCCACCTGGTCCAGCCACCTGCACCATCTTAGGGAGGTCTTGGGGGAGCTCTTAGGGAGGTCTTGGGGGGGCCCTGGAAGTATGGGCTGACCGCCAACCCCAAGAAATGCTACCTGGTACTCATGGAGGCACAGGACCTGGGGTACTGCATCGGCCAAGGGCTCCTGATGCCACAGGAGAAGAAGGTGGAAGCTGTTCGTGAGTACCAAAGACCAAGCACCAAGAAACAGGTACTTGCCTTCTTGGGGTTGGCTCGTTATTACAGACGCTTTGCGCCCAACTCCTCCTCAATTGCCACTCTCAGATCTCAACAAGAAAGGCCAGACGGACTGGGTGCACTGGAGTTGGCAGACCGAGCGAGCCTTCGAGGAACTGAAACAGGCGCTGACAAGCTCCCCTCTCCTTTGGAACCCCGACTTCAGCCTCCCCTTCATTGTTCAAATGGATGTGCCAGAGACAGGACTGGGCGCAGTCCTTTCACAGATCTTCGATGAGGAGGAGCACCCTGTCCTCTACATAAGCCGAAAGCTGACCCCCGTCGAGATGAAATATGCTGCAGTGGAGATGGAGGCCCTGGCCATGAAGTGGGCTGTAGAGGAGCTGAAGTACTACCTGGCCGGCCGGCCCTTCACCTTGTTAAGTGACCACGCTCCTCTACAATGGATGACCAAGGCCAAGGACACCAACGCCAGGGTGACATGGTGGTTCCTCTCCTTACAAGAGTATGACTTCACAGTGCAACCCAGAGCGGGGGCTCGGCACGGTAATGCAGAAGAGCTCTCCTGGCACTACTCACTCTGGGTCCATCACGTGCCAGCAGTAGGCTCGGAGCTGAGGGGGGTTACTGTGATGGCGGGCCAGCAGCCCACGCATGGAAGAAATTCAGCTCTCTGCACACGACTGCCGGCGGGGTGCTGAATGGACAGCGCGGGTTCAGCACCCCCATTGTTTTGGACAGCCAGAGTGCATGTGGCTGCTAGGTGGAGCGATTTAATGCAGCACGGCTTGCAGCCAATGAGTGCCACAGAGCAGATTCACCCTCTGGGAGAAGACAGAGGGCTATAAAATGAGCCAGCGGCCGCTCTCTGGACAAGGTAGTGAGGCTTATGACTATACTAACATCTCTGTTTCCTTACCAGAAGCAGAAATAAGCAGGGAAGAAGAGCCACTGCCTCTACACGCCAACCTCCACGCAATCTCAGAGTGTCCGATGTGCCCCCTCCGTCTCGTCGTCGCACCGCTGCTGCCAGTTCGGCATGCACAACCCCGAGACGACACCCACCTCACCAAGCTTCACCAGCCACCAGCACTTCCACCCCACTTTATTCCTGCACCACTTTGAAAATAAAGAGCATGTTCCCCACATCGCTGCCTCTTGGTGTCTGTGTTCAGCCCTCCAGTAGTTCTTGCATTGTCTATATATATATATATATATATATATATTATATATATATAAGCTTTCCCTCACTAACAAGAACAAATTTTCTATGTCCTCCATGTTGGTTTTTCTCGCATGCCACCTGAGCTACATTCTGATTGGTCAGGAGATTAAAGAAGGGCTTGACATGATTCAGCACTTTTCTGAAAACTTGAATTTCTTTCCACTTTTGCAAACACTTTTCTTTAGAAAAATAGACACCACCAGATTTCCACAGGATTACATGTAAAAGGTGCTGAAAGTTGAGGAAAAAAACCCAGCAGATTTAGCAGACTTACTGTAGATATGTAAATCACACATTTTGAAAGATTGCCTGTGAAACATTTACAGAGGAAAGTGGGATTCATTTTTTTTAAAAAAAACAGTTGGAAACAGAGCACTGTGACACACCAAGCCAGCTAGTTAGGTGATATAACTATTGTTAAGGCTTTTAGTAAAAAATATTAGCCAATCAGTGTTGAATTTTGTTTTATATGAATGCACACTACTAAACATTCTTGAACATTTTGATGCTAGCTAAGACATCTTAAAAATAAAGTCAAGGCATTAAACGTAAATATATATTAGTCAATATGGTCATTATATAACATTTGCGTTTGCATCTACAGTAAATCTCAATAAGTGTGTGAGTAAATAACAAATATTGTGTTGAGGATTGAAGAGCTTTAACTTCCTCACCACTCAGAATAAAACAATTCAGCGGGCATCAATAAATGTAACAAAAATGTGATGATTTCTGCATTAAGAATATTAAAAACTTTTAGTTAGAAAGAAGTTTATTCTACATTCACACTGAATGCAGTATTAATATAATATGTAAGGAATAAAGCACTAGTTTTTGGCTATACAGCAAAGTTTTTGGCTATACAGTCACTTCTTATTAAACTCCACACTGCTGAAATAAGAAAGCTTAGCTGGAAATTTTTGGTGGTGAAGTATGAAACTGTTGAGTACGGTCTCGGATTACGGACACGCTGTTACCATTTTTTTCCTTTTCACACTTAAAAACCACAGAACACTTCCTGAGAGGTCTCTTTTTTTGACACTTAGAGCAACTTGCTTTCTTAATTTGTAAAATAAATAAAAACTAAATAAAATTAAAAAAAAAACTTAAGCTTGGTTTGGTTTATTTCACAAGCTTTTCAGTTCAGGACTTTGGTATAAAAATCCAGTAGGTTGCATGGTTTATAATATATGAAGTGATGACATAAAAAAGGTTACTTTAAAAATATCTTTCAAAAGTATTTTAATAGCTTATTTTAATCCCCTTGCAAGAACCTTGCATCACCTGTTAAATTATTTACAGATTTTTTTACACACCAGTTTTTCCTTTTTTTAAATAATAATTGATTTATGATGGTCACATCAGTCTCATTTTACTCGCTGCCTTTTAAATTAATGCATTGGTCAAAACTGTCCAAATTGACCCCCAAAATCTAGTACTGCAAAAAAATAAATAAATTAATGCTAGAAGCGATCAATTTTTCAAAATGTTGGTTGCGTGGATTAATATATATATTTAAAAAAAAAACAACAACACTGTGGTTGGTGAACACTGTGGAAAGGTGAACACTGAAAACTGAAGTCTAGGAGTGATCAACTGAAAAAAAAATAAATAAATAAAAATTAAAATATGGGTTGCATGGATTAAAATATATAAACTCATGGTAAAAAGGTAAAGATTTTAAACTGAAGCTACAAAAAGCAAACCTCTGGCATTTCTCTGAACACCTATTAAGTAATTGAAGGCATGCTCAGTCTATAAGCAGTTGTTGCATCACAGAAAAAATTATGTATCATTTTTGCACTGTGGGACGAGGCACTAAGGAAAGACATTTCACTATATATGTAATATGCATGTGACGAATAAAGAACTTTGTTCCTAAACCATAGACTTTGTCTATGTCACATGCACTTTGACTGGTAAGAAGAAGTGAAAAACAGGCACAGAGAAATGAATCATTCCTGCTGCAAAGTGGCAAATAAAAAGTGGCCTCACTTCCTGTAGCCAAACAGGAAGTGAGGCCATTTCTTCGAAATGCTTTTACATATTAAAACCAAACTTGGCCCATATTTTTAACAACATTATCTGATGTTAATGTAACTGGGATAAAAATATTGTTAACGATACAGGCTGAGATATTTTGTTCAGTTGTTTAAGCTCAGCAGCGAAGACTGAGGAAAGCCCATCTCCGACCTCCCATGCTCACCATGTTCTACAGAGGGACTATTGAGAGCATTTTGAGCAGCTGCATCACTGCCTGGTTTGGGAATTGCACCGTCTCGGATCGCAAGACCCTGAAGTGGATAGTGAGGACAGCTAAGAAGATCATCAGGGTCTCTCTTCCCTCCATCACAGACACTTACACCACACGCTGTATCCACAAAGCCACCAGCATTCGCGCCTCACGAACAGACTGTGCAACAGTTTCTTCCCCCAAGCCATCAGACTCCTCAACACTCAGAGACCACTGGAAACACACAGACACATTCACACACTCAACTGAACATCACTCCATCCTCTTTGCAATTTTTTGCACACACCTGTATTCAATTTTCTGCTGCTATAAATATTTATTATATACCGTATATTTATACTCTCCACCTGGCTGCTACTCCTTATGTTTACATTCAGCAACTTATTTTGTTAATCTTTTGCACTATTGTTTCGTTTCACTGTGTACTAACTAGCTGTATATGGTTGAAATGACAATAAAGCCACTTGACTTGACTTGACTTGGATTTTGTATATTGTATATATTTTCTTTTCCTTTCTGTAATATAAAATGTAAAAGATTATGTTTATTTAATATGTATATTGGGTTTCATTTATTTAGTCATGGAGAGTTAGGTGAACTCACCTTAGATGTTATGTCCAATGGGGGGGTCCAGGGCGGCGTGATGTCAGGAGGGAGGCGGGACAGGTAGAAGATGGAGAGAGGAGAGGAGAATTAGCACAGTCAGCATTTTTCCTACAACTGTGTGATTAAGGCATTGTTTCAGAAATACTCCTAAGTTATTTGGGTGACAAACCTTTATAGCGTTATGAACTTTAAGATGCAGATAGCGGTTTGGGTTTGCAGAACACCCAGACTTCCTCTGGCTCTGTGGGTTTCATCAGAAGACTGAGACTTTCTGGTGCTGACGTCACGTGTGTGGGAACTGCGCTATGGCCTGCGAGACTGGGAGTGAATTTTTATTTTGTCTGCTCTTAGGAGTGAAGCAGCCGGTTACTTTCAGGCTCCAACGAACCCCAGCTTCTCTACACGCCTGCAACGTTTGTAGTAGTACTTTCTGTTTTAACTGAATTCACTCTACTGAGTGTGAACTCAGGCTAGCAGTTCTACTGGGTTTTACTTTTATATATTACCTGTATGATTTATTATTTCTTTGAGTGAATAAGTAAATAGTTCATTTGGGTGCTTATAACTATTGAGTGTTTGTGTTTTGTTTCTCTTATTAAAGGGGATTTTATTGCTCGTACATGCGCATAGACTTCCAGGTAACCTCCTTAATCTTAAAAGTACTTTTGAGTTTTTAACAGAATGGCTTCTGGTCTTCCTCCATCACTATGAAGTGGGGCCAGAAAATGCTTGGCCCCTTTAATTGATACTTGGCCACTAGCCACTATGAAGAGAAACAGGATTAATCAATCGATCATGTTTTTTTTTTGGTGATATTAGGTGATGTTAGATATGACTGAAGATAAATCAAACCTTTAATAATAATATAAGATTTCTATTTTGTTTACTTTTTTGTTACCCCTTTTAGGTTTACATATTCATGACATCTAAGACCATTGTTGTATATATTATATTGAGCAATTTGCCAAAAAATAAAAAACCCTTTTCATGATAAGCAAAGTTTCACATTTCGTGCTGCATTTCTCAATTCTCAGATCCTGCGCTGGTAATTCCCATCCTTCCCTGCACCAAAAGTGAAATTTATTCCAGCTGCATGATCACACACCAAATTAATGGATTAATAAATTGTTAGGGAATTACCATTAATGAGGCTCATCTTTAGCTATTTTTTATTATTATTTTGTGAAATACAACCTGAAACATTTTCATGCATATTTCTAGCATAATTGTGAACTGTTCGGTGACTAAATTTGGAGCTGCTGCTTCTGTAATTACTGCATTTCTGATTAATATGAGTATGATCTTTCCCAGGTTTACAGGATCACAGCGACTCTCAGTGAAAATGCCGCTACCTGCTATGAAAGTAGACCTGAAATCACTGGGGGTAATTTCTTTTCATATGTGCTTATTTTTAAACTTACAATGATAGAAGAAATTGTGTAATTTGCATTTCTTACCCTCAGGATATGAGATATAAGTGTTCTGATGGAACCATTATCATATGATATGATAATAATAATAATAATAGTAATAATAATAATAATAATAATAATAATAATAATAATAATAAAACAATATTTTTGGAAATAAAATAATTTCGTGAGACTATTAAAAACTTATTTTTTCTTTTTGTTTCCACAGACTATCCAGACAATGATCGGAGCAGTGATATTCATGTTTGGTATTGTAACCCAAAATATGACCTTTGCAGTGTCTGTTAACAGTGCCGTCATGTACTGGGGATCTCTTTGCGTATGTTCTCTTTGTCCTGCTTTAATATCACCTTATTTCACACTGTTGAGTTGAAGAAACACTTGATAATCTCAGCTTTGGTTTACCTTTGATCAGTTTTTCATCTCCGGTGCTCTGGCAATTGCTTCCGTGGACTACCATCATCCCCGTTTGGTGGGTAGACATGAGGGTCTACACTTATTTCTAAATTTATATGTGAAAATATGTGGCCTTATTTATCATACTAGATATAAAAAAATTGCAAATCATTTTCAGGAGCATTTATAACACTCTACGACTGTTATAAAGAGTGGGAACATCATATTAATGATTAAATATAAACTTAAGTGATTAGAGGAGCATTTAGAAGAGTATATATATAGAAGTAATTTACAGTAGTTACCCTGTAACACATCACAGTTCCGTTTTCTCTCTTGTTAGGTGAAATCCTCCCTGGTTATGAACCTGATCAGCACTGTGGCTGCAAGTGTAGCCCTTGTTGTGTTATTTGTTGATGTGGTGCGCATATCTGGGGAACTACCACCGTGTCGGGATCCAGCAATATGTGATGGTTTCCTGTCTATAGTTCGTATCTCACTGTTCTCACACACATGATCATGTATTTATTTGTTTGTTTGTTTGGTTTAGAGATGCAAGTTTTATTATTCTGAGATATAATACTCAAATATAATATTTTCATATCATAACGGAAGAAAATTTTGAAAAGTGCTATCCTTTGAATTTCTCCTATTAAACTCCGTTGTAACTGCGATAGCAATAACAGTGTCCCTGTGTGACATCAGAAAGTGATCAGAAATCCTCATGAGAATAATAAAAATACAACACAAACTAGCAGAATCACTAAACACATCACGTATACGTATTTAATGTGTTATTTAATTCAGGGTGGAGTTTTCCTTTAACAAAACATTCTTTAGAACAGCAGACTAAAGCATTTTAATCTGTTTTTTTTTTAAACAGCCTCATATGTACACATTGTAACGTGAACTGGAAAATGTTTCTCTCTTTTTATTCCCAGGTTCTTTTACGTGGAACCCTTAGAGTGCTCCTGGTTTTCTCTGTACTTGAGATCTGCGTGTCCATCTGGACATTTGTACTGACTTGGAAAACCAGAGACTCCCTTGAAGCTACGGTCAGCATTTCGTCATTTCACTTGCAGTTTTTGTCCTGATGATTTACTAGTGAATTGTAAACCATGTACATAGTAAACAGTGATCTTGAACAGATGTCTGTATTTTGTTCCTACCACAGTCTTAGGCGAAGGATCATCCGATCAACAGTCCACGTGAGGAAAACCTCAACTCGCCTTAATGCATGCTTAAAACATATGACTTGAATTAAAAAAATGTGCTGAGGCACCAAATGAATCTTGATATGATCTTTTCTCTCTTTTTTAATGATTTTATTATGATGATGTGATGTACTTTTCTGATTGGAGACTGAATAATGAATAATCCATGTGCATCACTTACATATCAGATTTTATTGTATTTTTATTTTGGAATAAAATTAATAGAATATAATATACCAAATGGCTGTTGAATTCTGATTGGTCAGAAGGTGTTGATTAATTTTCCATAACAGCAGCTCTGACAGCAGGTTCATACTAATGCACTCTTTCTGATAGTAACAGCTCATTCACTTGCATAGTGGACGATCCATATAAACATATTTTAAAAATTGTTTATATGGTAAAGTTTTCTGTAAGGAGAAGTTTATTTAACATTTATGGAAGCAGCCTCCAGTGTCAGCTCTTTGTTACAGTCAGAATTCTTCGACATCTTCAGGACAGAGGAATATACTCTTTGTGGTTTTCTTAGTAATGTGACAAGCTGCATTTTTTTTTGTCTTACTACATTCAAGTGAGAAAAAAAAGAGAGGCTGATGTGGGAACGATTGTTTATAGCTGCTATAGCGTATGTGAGAGCAGGAACTAGTTATAATTAAACATACTGTATAATAATAATAATAATAATAATAATAATAATAATAATAATAATTTAATTTTACTTTAATTTTAAAGTAACTCTCTCAGGAGTTTTTTGGTTAGGTTACATGTTTCCTGCTGTATGCAGGACAGTTCTCAGGAAGTGGTCTGTGGCTCCTTCATGCTACACCATGAAAGCTGACTGTCACAAAGTGTTCCTCCAGCTAAATGTTTTCAGTGTATACAAATAATAGCATCATTTCAACACAATTGACTTTCTGTTTCAATGTCATTTGAATAATCCTCAGGAACTGGGTGTTTTTTTTTAATCTCCCTTTACACCTTTACACCAAAACTAACATAGCATAAGAGAATCTACAAGATTAGTGCAAGAACTCGCTGCTAGTTTCAAGCTACTGCTCATCACTGGTGGAGTTTGTGACTGTTGACCATTTTATTTACCACGGGAATTCACCACCATCCTTATAATCGGAGTGTACATTTCCCCCACTGCTAATGCTAAGGAGGTGCTCTGTGAACTGTATGAGACTATTAGTGAACTGCAGAACTTACACCCTGATGGACTGTTTATTGTTGCTGGAGATTTCAACCATGCAAATCTCAAATCAGTGCTCCCTAAATTCCATCAGCATGTGGACTTTGCAACGAGAGGGAAGGACATGCTGGATCTTGTTTACACATACATCCCCGGTGCGTACCGGGTGGAGGCCCGCCCCCACCTCGGCTACTCAGACCACACCTCTGTTATGCTAATCCCAGCATGCAGACCGCTCGTCAGACGCTCCAAACTGGTTCTGAAGCAGGTGAAAACCTGGCCAGCAGGAGCCATCTCTGCTCTTCAGGACTGTTTTCAGCACACCGACTGGCACATGTTCAGGGAAGCGGCAACTGACCGCAACTTCACCAGCTTGGAAGAATACACCACATCAGTGACCAGCTATATCAGCAAGTGCATTGATGACGTCACTATCTCCAAGATCATCACCACACGCTCCAACCAGAATCAGTGGATGACTGCAGAGGTGCGTGCACTGCTGAGGACCGAGACTCTGCTTTCAGAGCAGGTGACAAGTTGGCCCTAAGAACAGCAAGGGCCAAACTGTCTCATCATGAGGCGCATCAAGACCCTGCTGCCCCCCTCACTGGATCCCCTGCAATTCACATACTGTCCCAACCGCTAAACGGATGACGCCATAAAAACCACCCTCCATCTGGCCCACACCCAGCTGGACAAAAAAGACACATATGTCCGAATGCTGTTCATAGACTTCAGTTCAGCATTCAACACAATCATTCCTCAGCACCTGACTGGAAAGCTGATCCTGCAGGGCCTGAACACCTTGCTCCTGACTGGGAGACCACAGTCAGTCCGGATCGGGAACAGCATCTCCAACACCACAACATTGAGCACTGTGGCCCCCCAGGGCTGTGTGCTCAGTTCACTGCTGTTCAACCTGCTGACTCATGACTGTGTAGCAATGCATAGCTCGAATCACATCATGCACGAATCACGCAAGAACGATGAGTCACCATACAGAGAGGAGGTGCACTGGCTAACAGACTGGTGCAGAACCAACAACCTGTCTCTGAATGTGGACAAAATTAAAGTTGGTGGTGATGGTTGTTGACTTCAGGAGAGCACAGAGTGAACACTCTTCACTGAACATCAGTGGCTCCTCCGTGGAGAATGTCAAGAGCACCAAATTTCTTGGTGTTCAGCTGGCGGAGGACCTCACCTGGTCCCTGAACACCAGCTCCATAACAAAGAAAACCCAGCAGCATCTCCACTTTCTGTGAAGGCTGAGGAAAGCCCATCTCCTACCCCCCATCCTGACCATGTTCTACAGAGGGACTACTGAGCAGCTGCATCACTACCTGTTTTGGGAACTGTACAGTCTTGGATCACAAGACCCTGCAACGGATAGTGAGGACAGCTAAGAAGATCATCGGCGTCTCTCTTCCCTCCATCACAGATACTTACACCACACACTGTATCCGCAAAGCCACCAGCATTCACGCACCCTTCAGACAAACTCTTTACCCTCCTGCTGTCTGGCAAACGGCACCGAAGCATTCAGGCCCTCATGGCCAGACTGTGCAACAGTTTCTTCCCCCAAGCCATCAGACTCCTGAACACTCAGAGACCATTGAAAACACACACACATATACACACACTCAACTGAACATCATCCCATCCTCTTTGCAATTTTTGCACATCTCCGTATTCAATTTCTGCTGCTACAATTATTTATTATATACTGTATATAATCTTTATAGTCTCTACACTTTATAGTACTCTTCACTGTGTACTAACTAGCTGTATATGGTTGAAATGACAATAAAGCTACTTGACTCGACTTGACATGACTTGGAGAAGACGGAGGGCTATAAAAGGAGCCAGCATCCACTCTCTGGACAAGGTAGGTGAAGCTTATGACTATACTAATGTCTGTGTCTTTTTCACTGAGACATAAGTGGGTACAGAAGAGCCACTGCCTCAAGCCGAACTTCATGCCGTCTGACAGCATCTGCCGTCCCCCTCTGTCTCTCTGCTGCCAGTTGGCCATGCACAACCCCGAGACGGCACCCACCTCACCAAGCCTCTTGGTGTCTGTGTTCAGCCCTCCAGTGGTCTTGCATTGCAACAGTGGTGGAAGATGCAGGCATGAACACAGCACCTAACACCATGATAGACACTGTATTACAGCAATTCCTCCAGATGAGCCTGCAGCAGCAGGCTGTGACACAGGAACTGGCCCATGGCCTCCAAGTCGCCACCCAAGAGCTCCTGGAACTGTGACAGAGGAACAGTGCCATGGTGGTCCACCTCCCCGACCCCTGCCGATAGGCCCAGCACCTCCTCATGAAGCTGTCGCCTGCTGATGATGTGGAGGCCTACCTGCTGACTTTTGAGCATGTCGCCCAGTGGGAGCAGTGGCCCAAGGAGGCCTGGGCCCACACTCTCGCTCCCTTCCTTACGGGACAGGCCCAGCTGGTGTACCACACTCTCTCACCAGATGAAGCCGCCCAGTACGACATGGTCAAGAGTGAGATCCTTCTATGCTGTGGCTTCTCCCCCACCAGCATGGTGGCAGAGCTGCATCACTGGAATTATAAATCAAAAGCCACCCTTCGCGGCCAGATGGACATGCTGTTATGAATTGCCAAGAGGTGGCTGCAGCCTGAACTCTTCTCTGCCACCACGGTTGAGGGCTCTGCCGAAGAGAGGAAGGCCATGGGCATGCGGGGAGCCTGGAACCCCAGGGAGATGTTGGAAGCCCTGAGGCAAGCGGTGCCCACCCTACAAATCGGCTGGGGTGAACGACAATAGTTTTCCCGGCCCCCACTGGTGAGGCATCAGGATTTGCACTCCCATGGGGAGAGGATACCCAGTCAGAGTCATTCCGCTTAGGAGACGCCTCGCGACGAAATCATGCCTACCGAGCCAGACCCCGCCGCCGCCCCTTGACGTGTCGACAAGCCATAGCTCGCAGGATGTGCCCTACACAAGGCAACCCCTCCCAGTCTGCCCACCATTCCAGTCGAGGTCAACTACAGGCCAGTCTCAGCCCTCCTGGACTCTGGGAGCACAGTCACCCTGGCCCGTCCTTCCCTCCTCCCCTCTCCCTAACCCAGTGGCTCCCTGATGGTCTCCTGTGTGCACGGGGATGTCTGGGAGGTTCCAGCAGCCCATGTCAGTGTAAGACACCAGACAAAGTAGTGGCCACTCCTCATGGGCCTCATCCCGGAGCTCTCTGTGCCCCTGCTCCTGGGGCAAACCTGGCCCAGATTGACCACGGCCAGAGCCCTGAAAGCACCACGGGAGAGGAGAACCAGGATGTGGCCAAGGTTCCAGCAGGCCTGCATAGCCCAGGGTGAAGGAGATGCCAGGGCGACCTCAGCAGGTGAGATTTCCATCCCCACAAACCCTGTGTCTTCTGTATTTTCTCAGGTCACCTGAGAGGGGGACTTCGGCCAGGAGCAGAAAGAGGACACCAGTTGCAGATCATCGAGGGGGTCCACCAAAACCCTGAACAGCGAAAGCCATTTCCTATGGCCTGGAATGGACGCGGAGGTCTGTGCATTCTGCCAGCCGTGCCCCCAGTGTCAGAAGGCAAACCACTACAAGCCTGCTCCCACGCTGCTCATCCCTCTCCCCATTATCAGTGTCCCCTTTGAGATAGTAGGCATGAACCTCGTAGGGCCGCTGCCAAAGTCTGCCAGGGGCTATGAGTACATCTTGGTCATTTTGGACTATGCCACCAGCTACCCTGAGGCAGCTCCATTTCGAAAAGCCACCTCTCAGAACATTGCCTGTGAGCTCCTACTCCTCTTCAGCCGCGTGGGAGTCGCCAATGACATCATCACTGAGCAAGATATGCCTTTTATGTCCAATCAAATGGCGGATCTATGTCGGTTGTTGCAGGTGAAGCACCTGAGGATGTTCATTTACCACCCCTAGACCGATGGGCTGGTAGAGCGATTCAATCAGACACTAAAGAGGGTGGTAGACAAGAAGGGGAGGAACTGGGACCTTCTCCTCCCCTAAGTCCTCTTCACCATCCAGGAAACCCCTCAGGCCTCCAATGGATTTACCCCATTCGAGCTGCTCTTCTGACCACGACCTCGGGGACTGTTGGACATGGCCTGGGAGGCATGGGAAAAGCAGCCCTCCCCCTACTGCTTCCTATGTTCTATGTTCAAGAGATGCAGGGGCGGATCGACAAGGTGATGCCTATCATGAGGGAACATATGGACGCTGCCCAGTGAGAGTAGAGGAGAGCCTACAACCGTCCCACTAAGTCACATGAGTTCCAGCCCCGCGACAAGGTCCTCCTCCTTCTTCCCGATGCCTCCTGCAAATTCCCGGCTCGATGGCAAGGCCTGTTCACAGTCCTCTAGAAGGTAAGCCCTGTCAACTTCCACCTGCAGCAGCCAGGTAAGTGTGCAGACACACAATTTTACCACATGAACTTGCTCAAAAAGTGGACTGATCCTACCCCTGTTGTGTCTTCAT
Source organism: Pangasianodon hypophthalmus (assembly GCF_027358585.1). Lineage (NCBI taxonomy): Eukaryota > Metazoa > Chordata > Actinopteri > Siluriformes > Pangasiidae > Pangasianodon > Pangasianodon hypophthalmus. The sequence continues at coordinate 33,616,176 of NC_069711.1, read as the reverse complement.
TTGCAAGCCTTTCCACAGATCTGTCAGAGCATAACTTGGTCAACCAAAGAGAGGAGCTCATGCTGGCCCAGAGCCAGGAACTGTCTGAGCTGGTGGACCAGTTTTCTGATGTCTTCTCCTCCACCCCCAGCCTCATGCATCTGGTCCACCACGACATAAAGACCCCACCGGGAGTTGCGGTCTGACAGCGGCCATACCGCATCCCAGAGACCTGCCACAGGGCAATCGAAGAGGGGGACAGCCAGATGCTCTGAGTCAGTGTCATTGAGGAGTACACCAGTCCCTGGTCCAGCCCCATCGTTGTGGTTCCCAAGCCCAACAGGAGCATCCGGCTGTGTAATGACTTCCAGAAGCTGGACCAGGTTTCGGAATTCAACAGCTATCCCCTCCCTAGGGTCGACATCCTGGTGGATTTCCATCCTCGACCTGACCAAAGGTTACTGGCAGGTGTTCTTGAGCCCAGAGGCCAGACCCAAGATGGCCTTCTCCACCTCCAGTGGCCACTGGCAGTACTGGGTCCTCCCATTCAGCTTGCACAGGGTGCCAGTCACTTTCCAGCGATTGAGGGACATCGTCTTGTGGCCCCATCGCCAGTACACTGCGGTCTATATTGACGCTGTCGTTATTCAATCCTCCACCTGGTCCAGCCACCTGCACCATCTTAGGGAGGTCTTGGGGGAGCTCTTAGGGAGGTCTTGGGGGGGCCCTTGAAGTATAGGCTGACCGCCAACCCCAAGAAATGCTACCTGGTACTCATGGAGGCACAGGACCTGGGGTACTGCATCGGCCAAGGGCTCCTGATGCCACAGGAGAAGAAGGTGGAAGCTGTTCGTGAGTACCAAAGACCAAGCACCAAGAAACAGGTACTTGCCTTCTTGGGGTTGGCTCGTTATTACAGACGCTTTGTGCCCAACTCCTCCTCAATTGCCACTCTCAGATCTCAACAAGAAAGGCCAGACGGACTGGGTGCACTGGAGTTGGCAGACCGAGCGAGCCTTCGAGGAACTGAAACAGGCGCTGACAAGCTCCCCTCTCCTTTGGAACCCCGACTTCAGCCTCTCCTTCATTGTTCAAATGGATGTGCCAGAGACAGGACTGGGCGCAGTCCTTTCACAGATCTTCGATGAGGAGGAGCACCCTGTCCTCTACATAAGCCGAAAGCTGACCCCCGTGGAGATGAAATATGCTGCAGTGGAGAGGGAGTCCCTGGCCATGAAGTGGGCTGTAGAGGAGCTGAAGTACTACCTGGCTGGCCGGCCCTTCACCTTGTTAAGTGACCACGCTCCTCTACAATGCAACCCCGATCGGGGGCTCGGCACGGTAATGCAGATGAGCTCTCCTGGCGCTACTCACTCTGGGTCCATCACATGCCAGCAGTAGGCTCAGAGCTGAGGGAGGTTACTGTGATGGCGGGCCAGCAGCCCACGCATGGAAGAAATTCAGCTCTCTGCACACGACTGCGGGCAGGGTGCTGAATGGACAGTGCGGGTTCAGCACCCCCATTGTTTTGGACAGCCAGAGTGTGTGTGGCTGCTAGGTGGAGCGATTTAATGCAGCACAGCTTGCAGCCAATGAGTGCCACAGAGCAGATTCACCCTCTGGGAGAAGACAGAGGGCTATAAAATGAGCCAGCGGCCGCTCTCTGGACAAGGTAGTGAGGCTTATGACTATACTAACATCTCTGTTTCCTTACCAGAAGCAGAAATAAGCAGGGAAGAAGAGCCACTGCCTCTACACGCCAACCTCCACGCCATCTCAGAGTGTCCGATGTGCCCCCTCTGTCTCGTCGTCGCACCGCTGCTGCCAGTTCGGCATGCACAACCCCGAGACGACACCCACCTCACCAAACTTCACCAGCCACCAGCACTTCCACCCCACTTTATTCCTGAACCACTTTGAAAATAAAGAGCATGTTCCCCACATCGCTGCCTCTTGGTGTCTGTGTTCAGCCCTCCAGTAATTCTTGCATTGTCTATATATATATATATATATATATATATATATATATATATATATATATATATATATATATATATATATATATATATATATATATATATAAGCTTTCCCTCACTAACAAGAACAAATTTTCTATGTCCTCCATGTTGGTTTTTCTCGCATGCCACCTGAGCTACATTCTGATTGGTCAGGAGATTAAAGAAGGGCTTGACATGATTCAGCACTTTTCTGAAAACTTGAATTTCTTTCCACTTTTGCAAACACTTTTCTTTAGAAAAATAGACACCACCAGATTTCCATAGGATTACATGTAAAAGGTGCTGAAAGTTGAGGAAAAAAATCCCAGCAGATTTAGCAGACTTACTGTAGATATGTAAATCACACATTTTGAAAGATTGCCTGTGAAACATTTACAGAGGAAAGTGGGATTCATTTTTTTTAAAAAAAACAGTTGGAAACAGAGCACTGTGACACACCAAGGCAGCTAGTTAGGTGATATAACTATTGTTAAGGCTTTTAGTAAAAAATATTAGCCAATCAGTGTTGAATTTTGTTTTATATGAATGCACACTACTAAACATTCTTGAACATTTTGATGCTAGCTAAGACATCTTAAAAATAAAGTCAAGGCATTAAACGTAAATATATATTAGTCAATATGGTCATTATATAACATTTGCGTTTGCATCTACACTAAATCTCAAAAAGTGTGTGAGTAAATAACAAATATTGTGTTGAGGATTCAAGAGGTTTAACTTCTTCACCACTCAGAATAAAACAATTCAGCGGGCATCAATAAATGTAACAAAAATGTGGTGATTTCTGCATTAAGAATATTAAAAACTTTTAGTTAGAAAGAAGTTCATTCTACATTCCCACTGAATGCAGTATTAATATAATATGTAAGGAATAAAGCACTAGTTTTTGGCAATACAGCAAAGTTTTTGGCTATACAGTCACTTCTTATTAAACTCCACACTGCTGAAATAAGAAAGCTTAGCTGGAAATTTTTGGTGGTGAAGTATGAAACTGTTGAGTACGGTCTCGGATTATGGACATGCTCTTACCATTTTTTTCCTTTTCACACTTAAAAACCACAGAACACTTCCTGAGAGGTCTTTTTTTTTGACACTTAGAGCAACTTGCTTTCTTAATGTGTAAAATAAAAAAAACTAAATAAAATAAAAAAAACTTAAGCTTGGTTTGGTTTATTTCACAAGCTTTTCAGTTCAGGACTTTGGTATAAAAATCCAGTGGGTTACATGGTTTATAATATATGAAGTGATGACTTAGAAAAAGGTTACTTTAAAAATATCTTTCAAAAGTATTTTAATAGCTTATTTTAATCCCCTTGCAAGAACCTTGCATCACCTGTTAAATTATTTACAGATTTTTTTACACACCAGTTTTTCCTTTTTTTAAATAATTGATTTATGATGGTCACATCAGTCTCATTTTACTCGCTGCCTTTTAAATTAATGCATTGGTCAAAACTGTCCAAATTGACCCCCAAAATCTAGTACTGCAAAAAAATAAATAAATTAATGCTAGAAGCGATCAATTTTTCAAAATGTTGGTTGCATGGATTAATATACATATTTAAAAAAAAAACAACAACGCTGTGGTTAGAAAGGTGAACACTGAAAACTGAAGTCTAGCAGTGATCAACTGAAAAAAAAAATAAATAAAAAATTAAAATATGGGTTTTTAAGCAGTTGTTGCATCACAGAAAAAATTATGTATCATTTTTGCACTGTGGGACGAGGCACTAAGGAAAGACATTTCACTATATATGTAATATGCATGTGACAAATAAAGAACCTTGTTCCTAAACCATAGACTTTGTCTATGTCACATGCACTCTGACTGGTAAGAAGAAGTGAAAAACAGGCACAGAGAAATGAATCATTCCTGCTGCAAAGTGGCAAATAAAAAGTGGCCTCACTTCCTGTAGCCAAACAGGAAGTGAGGCCATTTCTTCGAAATGCTTTTACATATTAAAACCAAACTTGGTCCATATTTTTAGCAGCATTATCTGATGTTAATGAAACTGGGATAAAAATATTGTTAACGATACAGGCTGAGATATTTTGTTCAGTTGTTTAAGCTCAGCAGCAAAGACTGAGGAAAGCCCATCTCCGACCTCCCATGCTCACCATGTTCTACAGAGGGACTATTGAGAGCATTTTGAGCAGCTGCATCACTGCCTGGTTTGGGAATTGCACCGTCTCGGATCGCAAGACCCTGAAGTGGATAGTGAGGACAGCTAAGAAGATCATCAGGGTCTCTCTTCTCACAGACACTTACACCACATGCTGCAGCCACAAAGCCACCAGCATTCGCGCCTCACGAACAGACTGTGCAACAGTTTCTTCCCCCAAGCCATCAGACTCCTCAACACTCAGAGACCACTGGAAACACACAGACACATTCACACACTCAACTGAACATCACTCCATCCTCTTTGCAATTTTTTGCACACACCTGTATTCAATTTTCTGCTGCTATAAATATTTATTATATACCGTATATTTATACTCTCCACCTGGCTGCTACTCCTTATGTTTACATTCAGCAACTTATTTTGTTAATCTTTTGCACTATTGTTTTGTTTCACTGTGTACTAACTAGCTGTATATGGTTGAAATGACAATAAAGCCACTTGACTTGACTTGACTTGGATTTTGTATATTGTATATATTTTCTTTTCCTTTCTGTAATATAAAATGTAAAAGATTATGTTTATTTAATATGTATATTGGGTTTCATTTATTTAGTCATGGAGAGTTAGGTGAACTCACCTTAGATGCTACAACTGTGTGATTAAGGCTTTGTTTCAGAAATACTCCTAAGTTATTTGGGTGACAAACCTTTATAGCGTTATGAACTTTAAGATGCAGATAGCGGTTTGGGTTTGCAGAACACCCAGACTTCCTCTGGCTCTGTGGGTTTCATCAGAAGACTGAGACTTTCTGGTGCTGACGTCACGTGTGTGGGAACTGCGCTATGGCCAGCGAGACTGGGAGTGAATTTTTATTTTGTCTGCTCTTAGGAGTGAAGCAGCCGGTTACTTTCAGGCTCCAACGAACCCCAGCTTCTCTACACGCCTGCAACGTTTGTAGTAGTACTTTCTGTTTTAACTGAATTCACTCTACTGAGTGTGAACTCAGGCTAGCAGTTCTACTGGGTTTTACTTTTATATATTACCTGTATGATTTATTATTTCTTTGAGTGAATAAGTAAATAGTTCATTTGGGTTCTTATAACTATTGAGTGTTTGTGTTTTGTTTCTCTTATTAAAGGGTATTTTATTGCTCGTACATGCGCATAGACTTCCAGGTAACCTCCTTAATCTTAAAAGTCCTTTTGAGTTTTTAACAGAATGGCTTCTGGTCTTCCTCCATCACTATGAAGTGGGGCCAGAAAATGCTTGGCCCCTTTAATTAATACTTGGCCACTAGCCAATATGAAGAGAAACAGGATTAATCAATCGATCATGTTTTTTTTTTTTTGGTGATATTAGGTGATGTTAGATATGGCTGAAGATAAATCAAACCTTTAATAATAATATAAGATTTCTATTTTGTTTTCTTTTTTGTTACCCCTTTTAGGTTTACATATTCGTGACATCTAAGACCATTGTTGTTTATATTATATTGAGCAATTTGCCAAAAAAAAAAAAAAAAACATCTCCAGTTTACGTATGTAACCATGGTCCCCCGAGGGAACGAGATGTGCGTCACAAAACGCTATGGGAACGCCCCCGCGTGACCGCGCTCTGAATCACGTGTCTAATCCGTCCAATGGATGGGCGAGACGTCATGGGCGGGGTGACTTAGCGACCCGGAAGCATAAAAGCCCGAGCGGCGTGCCCCGCGTTAGCTTACTGGAAAATGAAGCAAGCGCTGCAGGGACGCCGGAAGTGTGGCACCGAGGCGCAGCGTCTCGTTCCCTCGGGGAACCATGGTTACATACTGGAGACGTTCCCCTTCAGGAACTGGAGCTGCGTCACGAAACGCTATGGGAACGAGTATACCCACGCCGCCAGACTTACAAGTCCCTGCCTCCAGGAGGAGGCAAGCCTAAGGCACAAGGACAGAGGAGCCAGGAGTGGCTCGCGTATCCAGGTCATAAAACCTGGCAAAGGTCAGGGGCGTGGACCATCCCGCCGCGTTGCAGATGTCCTGTAAGGACACACCTGCCAGAAAGGCCTTAGAGGCTGCCACCGCTCGGGTAGAGTGAGCCTTGACCCCCAGGGGACTGGGGAGACCAGAGGACTCGAAAGCCAGAGAAATGGATTCTACAATCCACCGGCTCAGGGTCTGCTTAGAAGCAGGAAAACCCCTCTTAGGGGGACCAAAGCACACAAGCAATTGGTCCGCCTTTCTCCACAGGGCAGTTCTGTGGACGTACGCGTCCAGTGCTCACACTGGACACGTACAATTGAGCTTCCGATGGTCGGGCTCCCTGAAGGGAGGAGGACAGAAAGCCTGCAGCACGACCGGCCGTGGTGCCGAGGAGGGGACTTTCGGTACGTACCCCGCTCGGGGGTACAAGAACGCTTTGGCCAATGCAGGCGCAAAGTCTAAATAGGAAGGGGCCACAGAGAGGGCCTGAAGATCCCCCACTCTTCTAAGAGAGGAAATTGCCTCGACAGGGCGTCCGCTCCCACGTTGAGATAACCAGGGATGTAGGCTGCTCTCAATGAGAGGAGCTTCCCTTGGGATCACACAAGGATCTGGCGCGCCAGCCTGTAAAGGGGGCGCGAACGCAGACCTCCCTGGCGGTTGATGTAAGAGACCACCGTTGTGTTGTCGGTGCGCACCAACATGTGGCGGCCTCTTAGGTCTGGGAGAAAGTGTTTCAGAGCCAGAAACACGGCCAGCATCTCCAGGCAGTTGATATGCCAAGTGAGATGGTGGCCGCTCCACAGACCACGGGCAGGACGGCCACTCATGACCGCTCCCCATCCGGTGAGGGACGCATCCGTCGCTAGCACTACGCGGCGACCAGGAGCTCCCAGGACCGGGCCCTGAGACAAGAACCCAGGTTCTCTCCACACAGCTAAGGCACGGCGGCATCGCCGCGTGACCTTGATCATGCGGAGAGGGTTTCCTCTGTTTCGGAAAAACCCCCTGGTCTTGAGCCACCACTGTAGGGGTCTAATGTGCAGCAGGCCAAAAGGTATCACGTTGGACGCAGCTGCCAATAGGCCCAGCAGTCTCTGAAACTGCTTTACAGTGAGTGACCGGCCTACTTTCACTCTCGCGACCGCTGTGAGGACCGACTCTATCCGAGCAGGAGACAAACGTGCCTGCATCGTGGTCGAATCCCACACGACGCCTAGATAAGTGGTTCTCTGAGCTGGAGAAAGCACGCTTTTCTCGGCGTTTAGTCTTAACTCCAGTTCCTTCATATAGGCGAGAACGACATCTCGATGCCGAGCCGCCGTCTGCTCTGAATGAGCTAAAATCAACCAGTCGTCGATGTAATTCAGTATGCGGATGCCCTGTAGTCGCATAGGAGCCAAGGCAGCATCCAAACACTTTGTGAAGGTGCGGGGTGAGAGTGCTAGGCCGAAGGGAAGAACCCGATACTGGTAAGCTTCGCCCCCGAAAGCGAACCTCAGGAACTTCCTGTGTGAGGGAAGGATGGAGATGTGGAAATATGCATCTTTTAGGTCGATCGTGACAAACCAGTCCTCGGACCTGATCTGAGACACGACCTGAGTGACCGTAAGCATCCTGAACTTCAGTCGTGCGACTGAGAGGTTCAATTGCCGCAAGTCCAAAATGGGACGCAGCCCTCCCCCCTTCTTGGGAACAACGAAGTACCGGCTGTAGAACCCGGACTCTCTGTCGTGAGGAGGGACCACCTCGATGGCCTCCTTCCTCAGGAGAGTGTGTACTTCCTGCTCCAATACCAGAGCCTGCTCGGGACCCACCACAGTGGGAAGAACCCCAGAAAAACGAGGCGGAGGCGAGCCGAACTGAATTCGGTAGCCTCTTTCTACAGTACGCAGGACCCAATGAGACACATTCGGCAGAAGTTTTCACGCTGCCAGAAAGCTCACTAAGGGAATCAGTCTCTCGAGACTGACCTCTGGTGCAATAGAAGCGGTTAGCTGGGTGCCCTGAGGCGGCGAACCGACAGGGGGTAAATGAACTAACTGCTGCAAAGGCCTCAGAAGAGGCCGCGAGCCTCCCAGACCTGCTACGTTGCCGGGCGTGAACTGGGAGAGGCGCTCGCCGGAGACCGCTGTGCCCTGAAGCACCATAGGTGGCAGGGTTGGCAGATCGACCTCCTGAGGGCACTGGGGGGACCCGGGCACCGTGAGATGAGGTGTACGCCACGTCACCCCAGAGGGGCCCATCGTTGGAAGCCCTGGGCCAAAACCGTCAGGGCTTCTTAGCTGCGGCCCTTCTGGACATGAGGACAGTCCTCAGATCCACCTTAGCACCCGAAGGGCCGGGCCCAGAGCGTTGTCGCAACTCCTGCTCCCGCCTCGGGGGAGCACAGGAGGCGACGCTCTGTTTTTGGGCCTCCCTGTAGGAGGGGGCCGTACACGGAGGGGGCTGCCCCCGCCCAGCAGCCCCACGAGCTAGAGAGCGACGGGGGAGGAACCGCTGGAACGCCGCCGCCTGAGCATGGGCCTGCTGGTATCTCTCGACGACGGAGTCTACAGCGTCGCCAAACAGGCCCGAGGGAGTAAGCCCATGAGTAAGTCCATGAGCACGACCCTGTCCTTCTCTTTCATATCGGACAGGGTCAGCCAGAGATGCCTCTGAGATGCAGGGACACCGCTACCTGCTCAGACGTCATCTCCTCGTGCTCATCCAGCTCTTTAAGCAGGTCAGCCTGGTACGCCTGTAACACCGCCATGGTGTGCAGACACGCATCAGCCTGACCTGCTGCCATGTACGCCTTGCCCACCAGCACTGAGGTGGTCCACAGCGGCTTGGTAGGCAACGCCGGAGCCTTCAGGGACGATGCAGCAGCAGGGGACAGATAGCTTGCTAGCGTCTGTTCAACCCTGGGCATTGCCCTGTAACCGGAGTAGTCCAGCCCCGCCACATTAGCATAATGGGAGGAAGTGGGGCTGAACAACCGGGCTGAAAAGGGCCTATTCCAGGACCTCAACACCTCAGTGTGGAGGTCTGGAAAAAAGGGCAGGCTCCGGGGCGGAGGTGGCGGCCTACTGCGCAAAAAGCGCTCATCTAGCTTGGAGCACTGAGGCTGAGGCCATGTCTCAGCGGGCCAGTCAATGCTCAGCTTAGCGACTGCCCGCGTAACCACCTCGAGCAGCTCCTCATATTGAGGAGACTGCGGCTCTGGGAGTCCACTCCCCGGGGGTAAGAAACCGCAGAGCGTGCTTCCGAACCCAGGGAGGGGACAGTGGACCTGGAGGGTGAGGAAGGAGAAAGGGACGGGCCCGTCTCCATTCCCTCCGCCAGGTCCATCTGCGAGCCCCACAAGCGCAACCGCCGCTCTGCCTCGGCAGAAGCGGGGCCAGGACCGCGAGGCATGCTAGTGAGGGCTCCCTCCTCAAAGAGAGCCCAACGGGAGCGGAGAGTACGCAGCGGTAAACGCTCACAATGTGCGCAGCCAGCTCCCTCGAGAGCCGACTGAGCGTGCTCCGCTCCCAAACAGGCAACGCACAGACTGTGTGTATCCCCACCCGTAATATATCGCGGACAGGGAGGAACACACAGCCTGAAGCGCTGCCCGCTCTCGCCCTTAGACTTGTCTTTGGCTTTTGGCATGCCGCCGACAAAACACAAAATAAACAGAAAATAGACAAACGATAGACATAGAGCACTTGCTGAAAACAGGAAGCTAACGCGGGGCTCGCCGCTCGGGCTTTTATGCTTCCGGGTCGCTATGTCACCCCGCCCGTGACGTCTCGCCCATCCATTGGATGGATTAGACACATGATTCAGAGCGCGGTCACACGGGGGCGTTCCCATAGCGTTTCGTGACGCAGCTCGAGTTCCTGAAGGGGAACCCTTTTCATGATCAGTAAAGTTTCACATTTCGTGCTGCATTTCTCAATTCTCAGATCCTGCGCTGATTTTATTCCCTTCCTTCCCTGCACCAAAAGTGAAATTTATTCCAGCTGCATAATCACACACGAAATTAATGGATTAATAAATTGTTAGGGAATTACCATTAATGAGGCTCATCTTTAGCTATTTTTTATTATTATTTTGTGAAATACAACCTGAAACATTTTCATGCATATTTCTAGCATAATTGTGAACTGTTCGGTGACTAAATTTGGAGCTGCTGCTTCTGTAATTACTGCATTTCTGATTAATATGAGTATGATCTTTCCCAGGTTTACAGGATCACAGCGACTCTCAGTGAAAATGCCACTACCTGCTATGAAAGTAGACCTGAAATCACTGGGGGTAATTTCTTTTCATATGTGCTTATTTTTAAACTTATAATGATAGAAGAAATTGTGTAATTTGCATTTCTTACCCTCAGGATATGAGATATAAGTGTTCTGATGGAACCATTATCATATGATATGATATGATAATAATAATAATAATAATAATAATAATAATAATAATAATAATAAAACAATATTTTTGGAAATAAAATAATTTCGTGAGACTTTACTATTAAAAACTTATTTTTTCTTTTTGTTTCCACAGACTATCCAGACAATGATCGGAGCAGTGATATTCATGTTTGGTATTGTAACCCAAAATATTACCTTTGCAGTGTCTGTTAACAGTGCCGTCATGTACTGGGGATCTCTTTGCGTATGTTCTCTTTGTCCTGCTTTAATATCACCTTATTTCACACTGTTGTGTTGAAGAAACACTTGATAATCTCAGCTTTGGTTTACCTTTGATCAGTTTTTCATCTCTGGTGCTCTGGCAATTGCTTCAGTGGACTACCATCATCCCCGTTTGGTGGGTAGACATGAGGGTCTACACTTATTTCTAAATTTATATGTGAAAATATGTGGCCTTATTTATCATACTAGATATAAAAAAATTGCAAATCATTTTCAGGAGCATTTATAACACTCTACGACTGTTTGGAAAGAGTGGGAACATCATATTAATGATTAAATATAAACTTAAGTGATTAGAGGAGCATTTAGAAGAGTATATATAGTATAGAAGTAATTTACAGTAGTTACCCTGTAACACATCACAGTTCCGTTTTCTCTCTTGTTAGGTGAAATCCTCCCTGGTTATGAACCTGATCAGCACTGTGGCTGCAAGTGTAGCCCTTGTTGTGTTATTTGTTGATGTGGTGCGCATATCTGGGGAACTACCACCGTGTCAGGATCCAGCAATATGTGATGGTTTCCTGTCTATAGTTCGTATCTCACTGTTCTCACACACATGATCATGTATTTATTTGTTTGTTTGTTTGGTTTAGAGATGCAAGTTTTATTATTCTGAGATATAATGCTCAAATATAATATTTTCATATCATAACGGAAGAAAATTTTGAAAAGTGCTATCCTTTGAATTTCTCCTATTAAACTCTGTTGTAACTGCGATAGCAATAGCAGTGTCCCTGTGTGACATCAGAAAGTGATCAGAAATTCTCATGAGAATAATAAAAATACAACACAAACTAGCAGAATCACTAAACATATCACGTATACGTATTTAATGTGTTATTTAATTCAGGGTGGAGTTTTCCTTTAACAAAACGTTCTTTAGAACAGCAGATTAAAGGATTTTAATCTGTTTTTTTTAAAACAGCCTCATATGTACACATTGTAACGTGAACTGGAAAATGTTTCTATCTTATTTTTTCCAGATTCTTTTATGTGGAACCTTCAGAGTGCTCCTGGTTTTCTCTGTACTTGAGATCTGCGTGTCCATCTGGACATTTGTACTGACTTGGAAAACCAGAGACTCTCTTGAAGCTACGGTCAGCATTTCCTCATTTCACTTGCAGTTTTTGTACTGATGAATTACTAGTGAATTGTAAACCATGTACATAGTAAACAGTGATCTTGAACAGATGTCTGTATTTTGTTCCTACCACAGTCTTAGGCGAAGGATCATCCGATCAACAATCCATGTGAGGAAAACCTCAACTCACCTTAATGCATGCTTAAAACATATGACTTGAATTAAAAAAATGTGCTGAGGCACCAAATGGATCTTGATATGATCTTTTCTCCCTTTTTTAATGATTTTATTATGATGATGTGATGTACTTTTCTGATTGGAGACTGAATAATGAATAATCCATGTGCATCACTTACATATCAGATTTTATTGTATTTTTATTTTGGAATAAAATTAATAGAATATAATATACCAAATGGCTGTTGAATTCTGATTGGTCAGAAGGTGTTGATTAATTTTCCATAACAGCAGCTCTGACAGCAGGTTCATATTAATGCACTCTTTCTGATACATTATTTATATAGTAACAGCTCATTCACTTGCATTGTAACGTCACCACCGGCACCTGCCCGCCAGAGGGAGCCCTCACCTGAGTTTTGACTCCACCCTTGAGAAACACTTCACTTCACACGAGGACGCGAAGTATTGTTTTCGGGACATTACTGAGCGTTTTCTTTTGCATTGCTTATGGTTTTCTTCATATGTATGACCCTGGTTTGTTTTTCTGATTTTTGCCTTTGCCTTGCGATTTTGTATTATATTTTCTCACGGATTGACTTCCTGGTTTTTTCGGACTTTTGCTCTCGTTTCCCGATTGTGTTTTTGCCTGCCGTTTTGGATTTATCTGCTTTCATCTCTGCTGATGGATCCTACACAACCCGCCTCGGACGAGGTGTTACATGCATAGTGGACATTCCACATAAACATATTTTAAAAATTGTTTATATGGTAAAGTTTTCTGTAAGGAGAAGTTTATTTAACATTATGGAAGCAGCCTCCAGTGTCAGCTCTTTGTTACAGTCAGAATTCTTCAACATCTTCAGGACAGAGGAATATACTCTTTGTGGCTTTCTCAGTAATGTGACAAGCTGCATTTTTTTTTGTCTTACTACATTCAAGTGAGAGAAAAAAGAGAGGCTGGTGAGGGAACGATTGTTTATAGCTGCTATAATATATGTATAATGTAATAATATATGAGAGCAGGAACTAATTGTAATTAAATATACTGTATAATAATAATAATTTAATTTTACTTTAATTTTAAAGTAACTCTCTCAGGAGTTTTTTGGTTAGGTTACATGTTTCCTGCTGTATGCAGGACAGTTCTCAGGAAGTGGTCTGTGGCTCCTTCATGCTACACCATGAGAGCTAACTGTCACAAAGTTTTCCTCCAGCTAAACGTTTTCAGTGTATACAAATAATAGCATCATTTCAACACAAGTGACTTTCTGTTTCAAAGTCATTTGAATAATCCTCAGGAACTGGGTGTTTTTTTTTTAATCTCCCTTTACACCTTTACACCAAAACTAACATAGCATAAGAGAATCGACAGATAAAGTAAAAACTCATAAGTGTTAACAAAAAAAAAAAAAAAATGGAAATAAACAGTAGAAATTAATTCTCAACATAATACCACTACCACCACCATGCTTCGATATCATGGGCTAGTGTGTGTAGAGTCACTGCAGTTATGGCACAATAATCACACAAGCAAGCATGCTATTGTACTGAATATCAGCATGCTATTGTACTGAATATCAGCATGCTATTGTACTGAATATCGGCTGTAGACATGAGGCTGCAGGTAATCACAGCTGATTGTGCTGATATTCAGTACAGGAGCATGATTGTGAGTATTATTCTTATACAACAGGTCTATAAACAAGAAATTAATATCAAGTAACAGACATTTCAGGCCCAACAAGGCCCAAGGGTTGTGTATTGCCATGCCAACACACAGACCGACTGACAGCCCGTAGTAAGTGTATTAATGGTTTCAGTGTTACGAGCTATTTCTAAAACTGGAATTTTATGTAGCAAACACACACAAGTGGAGTAATACATACAGTCAAATGTCCCAGTGCTGTTATACTAAATATCAGCACTCTTGGACATCACTAGTCCAATCTAATTAGTGGACCAGAACTAACTGTTGTATAATTTTCTTAAAATTTTCTTTAAATACAAGCCCCATAAATAATCCTGGCACAAACATTTCAGGACCTTTTTTTTTTAGAGTACTCATCCTGATATAATAACAGAATAGCTTCTTATGCAAAATTCACAAATATGACATCCTTACTAAAAAGGAAATCCAGATGTGGTTTATGCCAACAAATCCAATACAGTCAGTTAAAATGCAGCTGGAGCTCAAAATCAGAAAATACTCAATGAGAACTAGAAAAAGAACTTGTTCCAATCCTGAAGACTATACACCTACAAAGCAGACAATTCAGAGGAGGTCGTGCTTCAGGCATTTTTGTTCTCCTAAACAGTTATTTAATTTGTAAATGATAAATGACAAAATGGCAGCTCAACCGCATGGTTAAACATATTTATCATTGTAATTCCAATATATAGTGATCATAAATTTCTCTCCAACTTTTTCATTCATCTCAGCGGATTACAAAGAATGCGTTTGACATAATATGTTCACAAGGGGGCGCTTAGAGTTTTGAAATCGGTATGAAAACAGCAGGGCGATATCACCAACACTACTCCTCATTCATCAAGTTACTGAGCTAAAATGTGAAAAGTTAGTTAAAAGACAAAACCCATACGTTATTTTTGACTATATGTTTATATATATATATATATATATATATATATATATATATATATATATATATGTATATATATGCGCACACCGATCAGCCATAACTTTAAAACCACTGCCAGGTGATGTGAATAACATTATCTCGTAACAATGGCACCTGTCAAGGGGTGGGATATATTAGGCATTAAGTGAACATTACCCCCACTGTTCACAAAACGGCAGGCCTGGTGGGGTGTTCCCGGTATGCAGGGGTTAGTACGTACCAAAAGTGGTCCAAGGAAGGACAACCGGTGAACCAGCGACAGGGTCATGGGCACCCAAGGCTCACTGATGCATGTGGGGAGCGAAGCCTTGCCTGTCTGGTCCGATCCCACAGAAGAGCTACTGTAGCACAAATTGCTGAAACGGTTAATGCTGGCTATGACAAACAGGTGTCAGGACACACAGTGCATTGCAGCTTGCTGTGTATGGGGCTGAGTAGCTGCAGACTGGTCAGAGTGCCCATGCTGACCCTGTCCACCGCTGAAAGCACCTACAATGGTACCATTAGCATTAGAACTGAACCATGGAGCAATGGAAGAAGGTGGCCTGGTCTGATGAATAATGTTTTCTTTTACACCATGCAGATGGCTGGGTGCGTGTGCATCGCTTATCTGGGGAAGACATGGCACCAGAATGTACTATGGGAAGAAGGCAAGCCGGGGGAGGCAGTGTGATGCTCTGGGCAATGTTCTGCTCGGAAACCTTGGATCCTGGCATTCATGAGGATGTTACTTTGACACATCCCACCTACCTAAATGTTGTTGCAGAATAAGTACACCCCTTCATGGCAATGGTATTCCCTAATGGCAGTGGTCTCTTTCAGTAGGATAATGCACCCTACCAAACTGCAAAAATTGTTCAGGAATGGTTTGAAAAACATGATGAAGAGTTCAAGGTGTTGATTTGGCCTCCAAATTCCCCAGATCTCAATCCAATCAAGCATCTGTGGGATGTGCTGGACAAACAAGTCTGATCCACGGAGGCCCCACCTCACAACTTACAAGCCTTAAAGGATCTGCTGTTAACGTCTTGGTGCCAGATACCACAGCACACCTTCAGAGGTCTTGTGGAGTCCTTGCCTCGATGGGTCAGAGCTGTTTTGGTGGCACAAGGGGGACCTACAATTGAATTGTCCTTGATGAATTTCCTTTAACTTCATCTGACGTATACCTGATATTTTATCTTCATGTTATAAAATATAAATTATCATCATGTTCTAAAATATATAAAATATAAACATTATCACGTATAATTCTAGCGCTGTGAATTATTCGATGGCTAAATTTGGAACCTCTGCCTATGTAATAACTGTATTTCTGAACAAAATCAGTATGCCCTTTCCTAGGTTTACAGGATCACAGAGACTCCATGAGAGTGATGATCATTTTTACAGGAAGGCTGAGAACCCTGGGGTTAATTTCTTTCCATGTGTGCATATTATTAAACTACAGTGAAAGAAAAATAGGAATCTGATTTTGCCAGCAATGTATTGCCAATACATTGCTGCATGAATAGACCTAGTTGTAATTATCACAATAATCACCAGTTTAATTTGACAATCCAGCACATATTATTTTGCATTTCATTTTTTTTTTTAAATATTGTGCTCTGACAGTCTTTTGTGTGCACAGTTAATTGTGTTATGAAGTCATGAGATACTAAATTGAGGTCATGTAATAAAGTGCTATCCTTTGATTTTTTTTTTTTATTCTCTTATTTAACTCCACTGTAGCTGTGCTAGCAATAACAGTGTCTCTTTGTGGTGTCAGAGACAGAGAGAGAGAGAAACTCACACAAATAATAAAAATACAGCACCAACCAACAAACTAGAACCAGAATTGCTTATCACATATATTTAGGGGTCCAAGCACCAAAGGGTGCACCAAATTGTTTTTGTTATGACTTTTCCTTTTCTTTGATTTTAGGATACAACTGTATGGATTTTAATTATCATCGGGTTACTTTAAAAACAAGTATGTTCATCCACAGATTTCATTGTTCTAAGTAACTTGGAAAGAACTGGCCACTGGAGGGCGATATTCACTGAATGTGCTTGGACCTCGATATATTGTGGCTATACAGTATTTAATGTGTTATTTAATCAAGGGAGGAGTTTTCCTTTAATAAAGCATTCTTCAGAACAGCAGACTACTGCATTTTAATTGTTTATTTCTGAAACAACCTCATGAGTACACATTTGTAAGTGAATAGATAAATATTTTTTCACATTCATCTATGTAAAACCATTAGAGTGCTCCCATTTTACTTTGTACTTGACCTCTTTATCTCTGCTTGGACATCTGGACAGAACTGGAAAGCCAGGGGCTCAATTGAAGTCACAGTCAGTGTTTCCTTATTTCCCTCACTGCTACGTTGAAGCACATTTTTTTACCTGTGTTCATTATGGAAGTGGATTGTAAAGCATGTACCCAGTAAATCTGTGTGATCTTGAGCAGATAACTATGATTACATTTTTTCTTCTACAGTCTTTAGAAAAGTTATCCAATTGTCCAATCAACAATCCACTTGAGGAAAACCTTGTATACATTATATATATATATATATATATATATATATATATATATATATATATATATATATATATATATATATACATATAGTGCGGCATGCTAACAACCTTTATGACATGAATTAAAAAGTTGCTAAGGTACCAAGTTAATCCTGTCCTTTTCTCATTTTTATGACTTTATTATGATGATATTTTGGCACACTTTTGACTGTGATCTGATTTGAGACTGAAGAATTTTTTAAATAAAATAAATAGAATATATTTTACCACAATGCTGTTGAATTCTGATTGGTTAGAGGGTGTTGATTAAGTTCCTATAACAGCAGCTCTGACAGTAGTGCAACTAAGTTTTCAGATATCTTCAGGACAAAGGAGGAGTTTATGCTTTGTGGTGTCTCAGTAATATGACAAGCTACTAAAGATATGTCCAATTCAATTCAATTTTATTTGTATAGTGCTTTTAACAATGGACATTGTCACAAAGCAGCTTTGCAGAAGTAAATAGATTAAAAGTAAATTAAACCAAAATAAATTGGAAATATGTGAATTTATCCCTAATGAGCAAGCCAGAGGCGATGGTGGCAAGGAAAAACTCCCTGAGACTATATGAGGAAGAAACCTTGAAAGGAACCAGACTCAAAAGGGAACCCATCCTCATCTGGGTGCTAATGGATAGTGCAATTATAAATAAATTCCTTCTATAACTGTGTACTATATGGACAAATAGTGCAATTGGGCAACCAGTAAATTCATCACATTTTTCAAAAGAAGTCCAGTTTGTTATGTCCAGCGGTGGACTCCACTGTCCACCAGTGGACAGTAGAGTCTTGACTACAAAGTTGGTCGTGGCAACCACAGACACCACAGCAATCACAGTCCCAAGATATCACAGTACACCTCCCAATATGAGAACCCCAAGCCATCTCCACGGCCCCCAAATGGCACCATCCCCAGCAATCCCACTGATCTTCAGGCCATGTGGGGCCACCTCCAGCAGCAGCGAACGATCTCAACCAATGAGAACTCCAAGCAGAAGTAGTCCATCGGGATGGATCGGGTAGGTCCAGAGATTAGAAGGGGTCAGGATCACTGGTATCTCAGGAGTAGCATGTGTAGCTCGACAGAGAGCGAGAGAGAGAGAGAGAGATGCGGAGTGTAAGGAAATTAGCTGTTTAGGTTAAGCTGATGTATTCTCCACCAAAATATGTAGGAGATTAGCAGATCAGATCAGAAGGGGAAATTTGTAAAGCGATAAGTTGAAATGAGTGTATTTATTAATTGTGTATGGGATATTACCTCCGTGGTCACCGGCAATAATATCCTAAATATAGTGAAACACTATATTAAGAGCACAGTAACAAGATTGGCAGTTTAAGGCAGTAAATTTGAAGCACAGAGACACAAGACACTGGCCTTTAAAAATCAGATGAGACTTTATTACTATTCTAAAACACAGAAACTAATCTAACACAAACACATGCACGCATACACACACACACACACGTGAACAGGGGTGAAAATGGGTTTGAAAAGAGAGTGAATGAAATTCCAAGTTTCTAGTAGTTTCTCAGACCATGACCTGAACGAACCATCAACTTATCAGTTTAATTTAACATTTGTTTTGTTTAGAAGGGCTTTAAACTTGTATTAAATGCACCAGTTCAGTGAGAATCTGGAGGTACTATACATGCGTTTGTGTTGCCAGGGATTCCCTCGTTGCGTTGTTGTTTGGAAGGAGTTTCCGGCGATGTTGACTGGTCGGTGGTCTGGTTGACCTTATGTAGCGTCTCGAAAGACCAATGAGGAAGATAAATAGAGTGAGGCGCGAACCCGGCGGAGTCTCGTAGGCGGGTTGCAAATCTTTGAAGAAGGTTCACAGTGGTGCGAAGGCGAGAGTTGGAGGCTTTGCAAGAACCAGTCTGAATGCTGAGTCTCGGAGCTCCTCGTGATGAACTTCTAAAGCTCTTGGTTGATGAGACTTCCTTCAGATGTGGATGGAGACTCGCTTGAGCTGTTAGTTGAAGAGAACTCCCTGAAGATGTTGATGGACTCTCGCGAAGATGTGTTGGATGAGACTCTGAGTTTCCTTTGTGTCAGGGGGTTTTAACCCTTTCCAGTTGGGCCGACCCCAAAGTGTTTGCTCCAATCAGCAGGATCTTCGGGCAGGGTGTTAACTGTATTCTCCTCCTCTGACAGTAATTAACATTCTGGTCTCTGAGTTATGTGCTTTGCAAACTTTGCACAAGCTTAAGTTAGAACTTTGGTTAGGAATTTGGTAACATGCATGTAATACATTGTACTCAACTTCACATTATAACAACCCTTAGGAAATTCAATAGCGATCACACACATACCAAACACAACATACCTGCTGTTATTGATACACTCACAAACACTATGATACCTTTTAAATGATCAAAAGCATCATAATGACCGGATGGCTATAAGCATGATACATATACAGAATGACAGTAAAAGAGGCAACAAGTTTTCAAACTATGGTGCATCATCTTAAAAGTCCTTACAGGAGATGTAATGTAGCCTTATGTAGTCTGTTAAAGCTGGGTTCTGTGGAATGTGTGAAGGGTGGTGAACTTTGTGTTCCTCGGGAAAACAAAGGTCTCATTCCATGAGGGTCCTTGGGTCAGTCGACCCCCCCCCCCCCCCCCCTTTCTGTAGTTATCAGTTTTACCATCTTGTTGGGTGAGCCATCTGGTCTTGGCCAACAGCCCAGATCAATAAGTTTGACAGAGGTTCCTCTTGGCTGAGAGGGTTCATCCTCTGGTCAGGGATGTCCTATCAGTTGCTGATTGTTCACAGGACAGTTGAAATCCAGCAATCAGTAAAAATGCGGTAATTAACTTGGCTCTACAAAGTCTGGGAGTAGGTTTCAGAGTTTTATGGCTTCTTTGCTTTCCTTGCCTGTTAGCTTCCGATCCTACAGTAGAGAGAGGGAGATATTGTTAGGTAAGCTTTTGTCCTGTGAAGGACAAAGTACTTTGCGTGCAGAGTCCAAGCAGGAACGCTGGCAAGACTAGCTATGACAGCATAACTAAAAGGGAGAGCCAGAAGGTAACACAGACATGAGGGTGCCCTGGGACATAAAGCAGCCAGCCACTCCACCGTCAACAAACCTGAGTGAATGGATGAGAGTGGGGGGGCAACAGAATCCAAACATCCCAGTTCACCACAACACTCTATGCCTGTGAACGCCCCAACCTGCTCATTTACCTAAGAAAAACTATTCACAAAAGGCTTGACTAAACAAATATGTTTTCAGCCTAGACACTAAGACTGTGTCTGAGCCCCAAACACTAACTGGAAGGCTTTTCCATAACTGTGGGGCTTTGTAAGAGAAAGCTCTACCCCCACTGCAGCTTTCACTATTCGAGGTACCAACAAATAACCTGCACCTTTTGATCAAAGTAGGCGTAGTGGATCATAAGAGACCAAAAGTTCCCTCAGGTACCGTGGCACAAGACCATTCAGTCCTTTATAGGTCAATAGTAGTATTTTATTATCAATATGAAATTTGATTGGGAGCCAATGCAGTGTGGATAAGATAGAGATGATGTGGTCATATCTTCTGGTTTCATTAAGGACTCTCACTGGGGCAATCTGGACTAACTGGAGCTTGTTTATGTGCCTACTGGACATCCAGATAGCAAGGCATTACAATAATCCATCCTAGGGGTAACAAAAGAATGAACTAATTTTTCTGCATCATGTAGTGACATTATATTTCTTATCTTAGCAATATTTCTGAGATGATAGAAAGCTATCACACCTGCACATGATGAAACAGAAAGGCCATCCAGAGTTATTAAGTAATCAGAAAGCTTACTTCTAGCTGCATGTGGTCCTAGTACAAGTACTTCTGTCTTGTCAGAATTAAGTAAGAGAAAGTTAATAAGCATCCAGTTTCTAATGTCCTTTACACATTCCTCAACTTTATTATGATGGTGTCTGTCATCTGGCTTTACTGAAACATACAACTGTGTGTAATCAGTATAGCAGTGGAAGCTAATACCATGTTTATGAATAATTTTGCCCAGAGGTAACATATATAAAGTAAAGAGCATGGGCCTAAAACAGAGCCTTGAGGAACACCAAACTTTACCTTTGTATGTGTAGAGAAGTCACCTTTTACATCTACAACCTGATAACAATCAGTCAAATAAGACCTGAGCCAGGAGAGGGCTGTTCCCATAATGCCTGCTACATTTTCTAGTCTATCGAGGAGAATAGCATGATCAGTGGTATCAAAAGCTGCACTAAGGTCAAGCAACACAAGCAAGGAGACACAACCCTGATCAGAGGCCAGTAGTAAGTCATTTACCATTTTAACCAGTGCTGTCTCTGTGCTATGATGAGGTGTAAATGCTGACTGATACATTTCATGAATGTTATTCCTATGTAGGTATGAGCATAGCTCATAATGAATGAATGAAGTGAATGAATGAATGTAAAAACAGAGCATCAATGCCACTGGTCCAACAGTCAAACAAGGGAAAACACATAAAACATGTTTATATAAAAAGAATTTAATTCCTTTTGTTCTATTTTTTTGCAAGTAACAGTTAAATGACAACAGTACTACAGTCTTCATTTTTTTATATATATTAAAAACATGACTTTCATTTTGACCGGCATAAATAAATTCTAAGGTTTACAGTAAGCTTGTATGGAGTGAACATTGAGAAGAAGTTCAGAAGTTAGCATCGTCCAGCAAGCTGTGCTACTGAGCAATCAAAAATCAGTTAAAGGAAATCATCAGACAGCATTAAAGTGCAGCACTGAGTTGAAGGAGAAGCCAGGAAAGGTTCATTGATTGCTTTGAGGGCTCAAGGGCAAGCTGCTGTGCTACAACCTTTTCTAGGATCTTGGAGATAAAGGGGAGTTTGATATTGGCCTATAGTTAAACAGCCGACAGAGGTCAAGGTTAGGTTTTTTTAATCAGGGGCTTGATAACTGCTAGTTTAAAAGATTTAGGTTCATAGCCAGTGCTAAGGGAAGAAGTGATTATCTTTAGAAGAGGTTTGATTGTTTCTGGAATTATCTGCTTGAAGAAACATGTAGGTAAAGGATCTAGTATACAGGTGGATGATTTTGATGATAAAATTAGTGAAATTAGTTCAGTCTCTCAAAGGGGAGTAAAACATTCTAATGATTTATCTGATATCATTATATTATTATCTACAGGGTTAATTATAAAACTGTCTGGCTTTAAATTAATAGTCTGAATTTTATACCTGATATTTTCAATTTTAGCATTGAAAAAATTCACGAAGTCATCACTGCTATATAATGATTGTGTGCATGTTTCTATTGTGGTCTTATTCCTAGTTAATTTTGCTACAATATTAAATAAGAATCTAGGATTATGTTTGTTATCTTCAATTAGGATGGAGAGATACATTGATCTAGCAGTGCTAAGAGCTTTTCTTACCTCAAATGGCTCTCCTTCCATGCTATTTGAAATACTACCGAATTATTTTGACGCCATGTACATTCTAGTTTTCGAGTGGTCTGATTTAATGTGCGTGTGTGATTGTTATATCAGGATGCTAGTTTTTTCTCTCTAATTATTTTTCTTTTAAGTGGAGCTACCTTATCTAGCGTGTAGCGGAACTTTGATTCTAAGCATTCAGCTGCCTGGCCAAGTTCTTCAGGATCAGACCGTGATCCAATCATGGTTGGTAACTCTGGGAGATTACTGATAAAACTCTGTGCAGTTGCTGACGTGAATATGTGTTTGACGTGGTAGCATGGCAAGGTGCATATATTATGACTAAGATACATTTTTAAATGAGATGAGATAATTATCTGATTAGCTTCAGACTGCAGAAATGTGACTATATTTTCTATATTTAATCCAAATGTTAGTATTAAACCAAGAGTGTGACCACCACTATGAGTGGGTCCTATTACATTCTGGTTAACCCCTACTGAATCTAGAATGGACACAACCGCTGTTCTCAGAAGGTCTTCTGGATTATCAAAATGAATATTAAAGTTAATATTAAAATTAACAGGCCAGCCTTGCCCTCAAAACTACTCAAATTGTCTATAAAGCCCACATTGATTTTGGAGCACCACCTGGACATCCAGCAGTTCAGTGACCATAACCTGCTGTGAGCTACATCACCGTGCCGCACTGGGATGGGGCCAGAGCATGCTACATCATCTGACATCACCTTCACTAATTTACACACCTCTACAATGTTATTCTTAGTAACCTCTGACGAAGGCGTATATCATTAGCTCCTATATGAATAACTATCTTTGAGAACCTGTGCTTGCCTAAGACCCTAAGATTACCTGCTATGTCCAGCGCCCTGGCTCCTGGTATACACCTACTTAAAGCTGCTGGTGCCCATAAAGGCCTAGCTAATTTTATGTGCCTTAAGATAGAGTCTCCTATAACCAAAGCTCTTTCAGGTTTCTCAGTGGGTGCTTCACTGAGGAGAGTAAACCTGTTGGACACGTGAAGCAGAGAGGAGTGGCGCTCCTGTGGGCAAGTCTTAGCTTTAGCTTTGGCTTTAGAGTCTTCCGCCGAGTCTTCAACCAATCGCCCCAATGTGAGGGCTCTAATGCCGGAGTTGGGGGATTGCTGTCTCTGCCTAAGGCATCCAGACTTTCCCCTACAGAAACTACACTGCTCTCACTCTCACTAACCCTCTCTAGTTGACGGTGTCTCTTAGTTGATATTACTTTAGATGGCGTGGATCTGGCAAGGATGGTCTCCGCTCGCTGTCTTGGCAAAAAACAAAAGCGTTCTTTGAAAAAATGAAAATACGACAGAAAGGAAAGTGAAAAATACAGCAGATGAAAACAATAGTGCAAAATTATTGATTACAAAAGAAAGAAACAGTATAGTTTAAACGCCGATGCAGGCAAGAAACTCCTGGCAAACGATTACAAAACAGGAACTACATATGTGATGTTCTTTAATTAATAACGCATATGATTACTGGCAAATGCTTGTGGTATAAGAGGACTAAAACACTTCACGGCCTGCTGTTGGAGGAAAATAACCTCAGGGTGGTAACAGCAAGGACTGTTCATTTTTTCTTGCCATACTTCTTTTTTTGGTGCACTTTCTTTTAAATGCACCAAAAGAAAGAAGTATAGCAAGAAAAAAAAATATGAACAGTGTATATAGTCAGTTTTAAATAAATCTAGCAAAGGCCTTTCACAATAATGGCCTTGTTTTTCCATTTAGAACTTCTTTTTTGTGCATGTAGCCTTGCTAAACAGGAAATAAGAGTAAATCTACAGACATGGTTTACAGCTGTTATAACATTACTAAAATGGAAAATGACATGTTTATTATCCTCTAAAGCAAAGAAAGTGAAGAAAAAACATCCAGCTACTGAGGATTGTTTGAATAGTTTTGACACAGAAAGTCTGGATTTTCTTACTTGTGCCAAAATGATGCTATTTGTACACGATCAAACCGAGACAGGTCCTGCTCACGCATCGAGAAACCACAAACCATTTCCTGATTATTGTCTTGCATACAGTGCCAAAACTGTATCTTACAATAAAGCAAAAGAAAGAATTATTGTAATATTTATAACATTGCTTATTTGCAGTATACAGTATATTTTTTTTAGAAAATATAATGGCATTCCTGTGTATAGATTACAAACACTCCACTGATGCATTAAGTTTGCAGCACCACCAACCAGTCATGCCATATTAATATTAATAGTTTGATGGTCATAGAAAAAATGATGCACATTTAGTTCCACAGTAACTGATGAGCTTGACGAGGTCTAACCACAATAAGGTCAGTCAACCCCACACAAGAGCTCTCTCAAAACCTCCACTGACACACAACGCTGTGAAGCAGCATAAAACAAGTGCAAGACTGTAAGTTCAGTATTTCACTATCAGGTAAATATTCTTCCTTTTTGATTTATATCATGCACAAATTTTCTACTTACAGATTCAGGCTATAAGATCAGACATTACATTATTACCAGTAAACTAGCTAGATTGCATTAGTAGATTTTTTATTAGAGTGTTATTGGTAAGTGAGATGAGATAAAATTAAAACTTTTTTTGATCCTGAAGGAAACCTTTGTGCCAACTTGGTCAAGACAATCCAAACAACAATACAAACAGCAAGCACAGGTGGATGCTTTATTACAAACTCTAAATCATCAGGCACAATTGCAAGTCTCAGATCAACAATGGAAAAAATACTGATAATGGTCAAAGCCAAGAAATCAACAGAGAAAACACTCAGAATTTGAAAAAAAAAAAGTTATATACACCGAGTAAACAAGTGAAATAGGAAAAAGCTTTGTTTGTGGTCAGGTGAGTGAGATAAACATGGGGAACAGTGGCTCCTGGATATTAGAGAAACACTTTTTCTTTTCTGATACCAATGCTGATACCGGAGCCTTGAGTATGAGCCAATATCGATACTGTTACTGTTTTGTTTAAAAACTACTAAGCTTTAATTTATTTTTTTTTATTTTAAAATTTTGTGAAGCGTTTCATAGTTAAATACTTTCACACAAAAAAAACCCTCTCATAATAAATATAATTAAACAAAATAAGGAATAAAGTGTAAAGTACATTTTATTATTGTATAACAGTTAGGTTAGGTCCACTAATTTGATTGGTCGAGCAATGTTCCAAGAGTACTTATATTTTCTATAACCGCACTGGGATGTTTCACTGTGTGTATCACTCTTCTGTGTTCGCCACATAACATTCCACTTTCTAGTTTGAAACTGTTACTAAAAGAAAAAAGAAAAGGAAGACAGGAAGCAAATTTCACTGGAAGCTCCATTAACATGGGAATGTCCGATATCAATACTAGGTATTGGTTCTGTGCCATTTTATATATATATATATATATACATACACACACACACACACACACATATATATATATATATATATATATATATGTACTAAAGTATTGGGACACCTGACCATTACACTCATATGTGATTGTTGAACATCCCATTCCAGATTTAGTCCCCCTTTGTTGTATAATAACCTCCACTCTTCTGTGAAGGATTTCCACTAGATTTTGGAGCGTGACTGTGGGGATTTGTGTTCATTCAGCCACAAGAGCATTAGTGAGGTCTGGTGTGCAGTCTGCATTCCTGCTCATCCTAAAGGTGTTCAGTGGGGTTGAGGTCAGGGCTCTGTGCACGCCACTTGAGTTCCTCCACACCAACCTTGGCAAGCCATGTCTTCATGGAACTCGGGTTGTGCACATGGGCATTGTCATGCTGGAACATGTTTGGGCCTCTTAGTACCAGTGAAGGTAAAATTGTAATGCAACAGCATACAGAGACATCCTATATAATTGTGTGCTTCCAACTTTGTGGCAACAGCTGGGGTGTGATGGTCAGGTGTCCACAAACTTGTCCATATAGTGTATTTTACTTGCAGTGTGAACAGATCAAACAATGATGTATTATAAGACTTAAAGCTCTGTGTTCTGTTCCCTACTTTGGGCAGCTGAGGCAGAAAATAATATGTGAATAATAAATAATAACATTTAAATATGTTTTTGAGGAACAGTAAAGAGACACAAAAGCACTTTTGTGATGTAATGAGGCAGAGTGAATTCACCTTTTTTGTTTTATTTTTCTAAGAAAGCAGTTCGTGTCAATCAGTATTTCACCACTTCTTGTAATCTGATTTATTCCTGGGGAGGGCGGGGATCTTACCAAAACCTGTGTAATATAAATATAAAATATGAAGGGAGAATGTCGCACATAAAGTTTCATGTTGAAAAAAAAAAAACATTCAATATGGGTTTACATTTTGACTTAGACAGAACATATGGGATAGTATGACAGTAATGCCATGCTCATGGTCGCGCTGTCCAAATTTTCACAAAGATTAAAATTCAATAATATACATTACTAACCATTACTATACATTATTAGAGAACGCTTCTTAAGGTTGTTATGTCTGGTTATAGCACGAGAACCAACTCCTCATCATCATGACCCCTGTAACAGCGCCAGCTGATACCCAACTCTCCCGATGCACGGCTTATCTGAAAGGCGAACCCAAAGCATTGGGGGTAAGATACTTTTATCCAAAAATGTCTTCATAGTAGTGCTTAATTAACATTTTATATTTTACCCTTTAATTGGTTTGTCTCTTTTTCTCCACAGACTGTGCAGATCATGATTGGAACCATGACTTTCTTGTTCAGTATCATTTTAATGGTTTCCCTTATGACAGTTTTCACCAGCAGTATTGCTATTTTGGGATCACTTAATGTACGTTTTTTTTGGGCTGCACTGACAATGCTTTGCATTAGTATTCTCCCCCTTGAACCTTTCCACACTACAAAATAGAAGTAAATTAATTAGTATTATATGTAATGAATCTACACTAAACTGCCTATTATACTGAAGCATGGTAGTGGTAGCATCATGTTTCACGTTACCATTGGCCTCATGGCTGCTACTCTGATTAATGACCGCTTTACCTGATCACTGTTGGACTGTCTGTGCCATATTCAATTCATTTTCTTTTTAAATAATAGATTTAATGTTAAAGACATATACACATAAAAGAGATAGAAATCCAATTAACGCACACACACACGCACACAAAGGGGTACAGGTGTAATTATAATTATGTCACAAGGCACCTTGGTTACGCAAAATCATCTAATGTGTCTTCTGATGATAGCAAACAAAAGGCTAATGTGATACTACCACCACCATGCTTCAATAGTAGATACAATGACATCTATTCTCAGTTAAGTCCAATTCAGGTTGAAATTGTACATTACAAATTGTGTAAAAGTAGAAAGGGAGTGTGTGCTTATGTATGTAACCACACAACCCTATTATTACTGTTTTTATATACTCCATACTTGATAAACAGTCATGAATCACTTTTTTTTAACAGTTTATAGTTTCTGGAGCTCTGACGGTTGCTGCAACGAACCACCGTAATACTGCTGTGGTATGTAAACATGGCTTACTGCTAATTTCCTTAGATTTATCAGTTTTTAGTTCATGAAGAGAACATCCTGGATTTGATGTTACTTTTTCCTCTCTCATTAGCTGAAAGCCTCATTGATAATGAATGTGTTGAGTGCTGTGGCTGCAGCGATCACCCTCATTATGTTCTTAGTGGTCATGGTGACTAGGTCTGGGTACTGGTGTTACTATGACAAATATTATGATTGTCAAGCAAAATCTCTGGTTTGTATCTTATTAATGCACACAGAGGCATTTTTTGTTCTTTCTTTAGCCATTGATAATTACCACTCATAGTTCTCAAAATTGCATGAAGGATTTTGCTCCCAGCTACGTTTTATTTATTTTTTTCTTTTGTGTTTGTGATTTTATTTATTTATTTATTTATTTGGTTGTTTGTCTGTTTGTTTACTTGCTTGCCTACTAATGTAAATACGTATTTACCAACTTACTAACTTGCTAACTGTTGTACTTATTTACTTATTACCCTGCTTACTAACTTACTCTGCTTACCTATTTACTTCCGTTCTATCTATCTAACTAATATACTCACATACTAACCTATTTACTTATTTGCTTACTTACTTACTTACTTTCTGTGAATATAGTGGGGTCCAAATTGAGACCACATTGAAAATCTGGGATTTATTTTTCATTTAAAATTGAAAATAAACCAAAGGTTTTAGAATTTTTAAATATTTAAAACAAAGAAACTAAATGTTCAGCATCTTGAATATTTAATATTCAGGAATCTACGCTGTTTCTAAGTCCCTATTTTTAGACCTAAGCAAATGTGGATTATTGACCATGTTAACTGCTTTTTTTTCCCTCATGTCTAATCTCTTCTACTGAAGCGTGTGTTCAGACAACACTCTGATGGAGTCGATCTAAAATGAATCAAGTTTTGCACAAACTTGTGGAGTCCATGCCAGCCCGAGTGCACACTGTCATTAAAGCAAAAAGGGGACGTACCAAATACTAAGAAATTGTGAAATTCATGTAAATATTTCAAAGATTTAACTTTTCACTCAAGTTGTTGTCAATAATATCATTTGTAATGAAAAATTGTTGTATTAAATTAGAAAAGAATGCATTTTCACTAGTGCTCTCAGACTTTTGGACCCCATTGTAAATAATTGACTTATTTACTTACTTCACTAACTTCCTTATTTATTTACTTGTTTATTTGTTCATGTACTTATTTATTTACTTACTTTGTTGGTTTGTTTGTTTGGGCCAGGGGAGTGGAATCTATGGAGTGCTGGTGGTTTTCTCTCTGCTTGAGATCATCATTTCTATCAGCACTTCTGCATTCGCCTGTAAAGCCACCTGCTGCACTGAACCTACAGTGAGTGGCATTTATAAACTATTTAAATCTAGTTTTCTTTTTAGTCAGTCAATATCACAGAGTCTGAGAATGCAAACACAGACAGCTCCTGCTGTCTGTGAAATTAGCTGGCTTGTTGCAGGTAAGTATAATTGAATAGAAATGAAGGCTAGAAGGTGAAGAAACAAGAATGAAGTTTTTTTGTTGGAGCAGGGCAGATCTAAGACACCCTCAGAAGAGTAAAACTGAAAATCACCACATGTTTCTTGAAAAGTTTTATGCCTACTTTTAGTAAAATAGCATCCTAGAGTGTTCAGAAAGTTTTACTACACTGGGCCATTATCAGAGTTGATTTAAGTGTACGCATATGATTTAATATTGAAATAGTGCACATAGACATTCAGACTTACAGACTGTAACTACAGATGTAATTGCTATTCAGACGTTTCAGAACATGAGAGTGACGCACGTGGGGGTGGAGTTTCCCTAAAACAGAGGCGTGTCTCAGTTATGCATGAATCTGATTTTAAAATTAAGTGCAATTTTCTTGCATGACATTAGCTTGAGTGAGGAGCAGGATTAAGTCCAGCACCACTGTCTGACAGTTGGATGTGATTACAATGTGTCACACTGAAATTTGTTTTGGGTTTAAATACACTCAAAAAAAAATTTCTTTCCCCATACAGAGGGCATCAGAAGAGATTAATCTTAATCAGAGATATTTTTATCAAGGACTTTATCTTGGTTTATATCAAGGACTGAGGTTTTATGAATAAAATTATGAATGAGCTTTAAGTGCAGCAGAAAAGTGCTCGGTCAGCTTATC
The DNA here is from genome assembly GCF_027358585.1 of Pangasianodon hypophthalmus. Lineage (NCBI taxonomy): Eukaryota > Metazoa > Chordata > Actinopteri > Siluriformes > Pangasiidae > Pangasianodon > Pangasianodon hypophthalmus. The sequence goes on along the minus strand of NC_069711.1, from coordinate 33,585,841 downwards.
GTTCAAACCACAGGAATGTTTTCTACACAGGAGAGCGCATCGAATTACAGAAACATTGGCATTAATATATGAACCCAAAAGAGCACATTCTGAATACTAGGAACTTTACCTGGCTAAATATTGATGTAATGTTTGGGCTAAAGTCACAGACTCTGAATATGACCCACTATTGCTTATTAAAGTGTACTGGACCAAATTGTAAATTATATTTGTATCCTGATTTTCTTCATTTTATTAAATATTTCTGTTACAGCCCATGAATTCACAGCCGATGTATTCACAGCCCATGAATTCACCGCCGATGTATTCACCGCCGATGTATTCACCGCCGATGTACAATCCTGCATTCTATAACCCACAGGTGCCAAATCGAACTGTAGTTACCTACAGTGTTTGAATTTTAATTCAGTTAATTTCTTAAACATGGTGTACTTTTGCAGTCAAATCCTGCTTCTTGATGTCTCTGTGTCTTGTGAACTGTTTAAGCTTTACATTGTGTATCACGTTTATAATAGTTACCTGTGAATAAATTAGTGTTACTTCTGAAAGAAAAAAATGATTGCTGAGGTACAAATGTAATCCTGACTTTTTCTCTTTTGTTATTATTTTATTCTGTTTCTTATGCATGAATCTATAAGTGTGTGTGATTTTATAGTCACACCACAGTGCTTTCCTTCTCTTTTCTACTGGAAAGAAATAAATGTACACCACAATACTGCTGAATTGTGCATTGTGATTGGTCAGAAGGTGTTGATTAATTTTTTAATCTGACAGAAGAGCAGGTTTATATTAATGCGCTCGTTCAACGCATTATCGTTTCTATAGTAACAGCTCATTCGCAGGTACTTGTACAGAGCATAAAGGACAAGCTTAAGCACTGAAGTACTCTTTCACTCTCTATTTGTACTAGCATTGATTGAGAATAGGTGAGTGTTAGAAACAAGAGTCAGGAGTGATGTGATGCTGGTGACATGTAGAAAGGGTAATAAAACAGGTGGCAAAGTCCAAACAAATTGGGGACTGTTGATCTCAAAGTGCAGTGGTCCACTGTAGAGATGGGATGGAGAGCAGAATCATCACACTGGCCACTCAAGAGCAGTCAATTGGGCACTGGGCTACCTGAAGTTCCATCACCGAGCAGCACTGGTTCAGCACAGGTCTGAAGAGACTGCTCTTCAGACCTGTGCTGAACCAGTGCTGCTCGGTGATGGGGAAAAGGTGGAGCTATGCTCAGTATCGGGGCGGTATGTTTCTGGCTGGTTCGGTTGGTGGTGTGGCCGCGACTGCAGTGCATTGTGTTCATAGACCTGGAAGCATGATACTGAAGCTTCCAAGCATCGCAGTTGCTCTTGTTGCACCCTGAGGAGGACATACTGCTGTGAGAGAGCTTTCTGCATGCATTCTTCATCTTCTCCTACTGTGCTCACTTTATTGCCTCAAACCTGCTGTCATACACCCCAGTGACTTCAAGAGCGCATACGCAGGGAGATTCAGGGTGAAACAAAAAGATGTTTTATTAAGCACAAAACATGAAAAGAAAAGCCATGGGGGGGTAAACAGAAGAAATCTAAGGTATGCACTCAATAAGTAGAAAGACAGTCACTAGAATAAACTCTAATACTCAACTCAAATAGACACTCAGCAAGTACAAACAAAAGTAGTCCAAAAAACATATTAAAAAAAAATCCTCCAAAACAAGCCACAAAACTTGAGAAAAACCTCAGGAGAAAACGCAAGTCTAGAAAGTACAAGTTTAACCACTGAAGAGCTCTCTTTGTCTCTGTTTATACTTGCACTGACTGAGAGTAAGTGAGTGCTAGAAATAAGACAGGTGTGATGCTTGTGTTGTCTAGAGAGGGTCGGCTGTGCACTACGGCTCCCCCTGCTGGCTGACAATGTGACAGCAGATTCTCAGTAACACGATCTGCGTTTTTTTGTTTGTTTGTTTGTTTGTTTTTTGTCTTCTAAACTTCAAGAGAGAGAGAAAAAAGTGAGGCTGGTGAGGGAAGTGTAACAATAAATGGACAAAAACTATGATGTTCCTTAAATAAAAAAATTGTGATTGTTGACAAATCGCTCCGAGGAATAAAATAGCTTGGAGTATGCTGTTACAGGAAAATAATCAACTTCAAGATGGTAACAGTAAGGGTAGTGGATGATACAAAGATTATTTTCCTTTCTGCCATGCTTCTTTCTTTTAAAATCTAATCAGTTTAAAATAAATCTAAAATGTAAAATAAATCCGTGCTCTTTTTTCCACTTGTAGTGTACTCATCCTGACATCATAAAACTGCTTCTGGGAGCTGGAGGTCAAGATCAGAAAATGGCAGAGTGCTATCTGAGAACTACAACAAGAAAACTCTGCAAAGAAACAAAACTTATACTAAAGAGTATAAGAGTATATGTATGGAAGTATTTTCCAGACAAATTTCAAAAGCATTTGCAAATTTCCACTAAAGAAATGAGAATAAAAGGAAACATTCATTGAGGACTATCTGAATGACATTAAAACAGAAAGTCTGAATTTTCTTTCTCATATCAAAAGGATGCTATTTATACACACCAAAACCATTGAGCTGATAAACCACATCGTTCCACAGAACCTGCTCATGCTGTAGCATCAGGAAACCCCAAACCCCAAACCACTACCTTGCCTAAAATAAAGCTGGACATTTTAATTATTAGGGTTTTTTTGTCTTCATTTTCTCTTAGACCTGTTAGTCCGAAAAATGATATTTTTCAGGTATATTAGATATATTACAGGTTTATTCTGACTGAGTTTTATATGTCTAACAAAAGCAAAAGTCCTAGCCACAGTGTACTTTTGTCAACTAAAGAGTCCACAGCCACACCCTTTTGTTGTTTACTGGTTCTCAGAAGTGATGTTTGTGAAATCACAGGGAAAAACTTTCCTGGACAAAGTTAAAGGGACCACACCCAGAACCAAATGACCGTCTTTTACGTCTTGAGTCTTTTCAGTGATATAGATTTATATATTTTTTTTTGTCTTTTTCGTGACTTTTTGTCTCCTGTTTCCTGTATTGTGACACAAGTCGTCAATGCTACAGTTAAACTGAAAAGGTTGGCTTGAATAAATTAGTTTAAAAGCTAGAGAATTATGACATTAGCTAAAATTATGTAATTAAATAAACATTACCCATCATCTGATCATCTTTGCAGGAAAACAAGATGTTGTCAGTGTGCCAAGACAGAAAAGGTCAGACTCCCACATAAACAATTTATCTACAAATCAAATATCATTATCACTCATCACATAAAATATCATGTCCTTTGAAGAGATTTTTAACAAAACTATTGTTAACCTGTAACTTGATAATAATATTTGTTCTATTAAAGATGATGGGTTTGTTCAAGTCTAACCACAATCAGGTGACTCAGCCACATACATGTGTTTGATCAGATAAAAAGAACGTTCTTGACTGGCTCACAAGTCAAACGCAGCCAAGCATCAAAAACACAAGCAAGGTCTTTCATCAGGTAAATATTTGTGCGTGTTTTTTTAAGATCATAGGTTCGTGTTATAATATCTAACAAAACTAGTTAGATTGTATTAATAGATTTTTATTATAGTGTTAATAGTAAATGAGACAAGACAACTTTTTTTGATCTCAAAAGAAAATTTTGTGCCAACTTGCTCAAAACAAAACAAATGACAACCATCAGATTTGTTTAAAATATATAGATATTGTCATGGATTCTGAGGCAGGAGGACAGAAGTGCAAGTGAAATCTTTAGTAATGAATTCAGATCATCAAGCACAATCACAAGGCTCAAATAATAATTAAAAAAAACTAATGGAAAATGGAAGAAATAGTGGATATAAGCAGTTCAGTTTTGAATGAAAATAGGAAACCGGTGTGTTAGTTTTCATGCGAGTGAGATAGATGTAAAGTCCATGCAGGATCTGGAGCAGATTGAGGATGTGACAGTGTAAATGTAATATATGTTAAATAGAATGCTATGTAATTGACTTTATTCGCTTGCAGCATGCCATCAGATTAATGTTATGTAGTTTAAGGCTTAACCCTTTGTGTTCTGTTTGCAACCTGTACAGTTTACAGCTATTTATGTGAATAATGTGAATAATAATATTTCAATATTTCCACCTTTGGTCTACTCCACACTGCAAAAAAAAGTCTTTACTCATTTCAAGCTTGAAATCTTATTGTGTTGTTCTATTGGCATATAAGAAAGAAGCAAATTTTAGAAAATCTGTCAAAAGAATAAGAAAATGTAACGCTTAGGATATGTAAACACATTTAAAGCAGGCTACGTTTTCATTTTTACAGTACATAATAAGATTAAGAGAAATAAACGTGATTATTACCCTGTGATTACCCTTCATAATAAATATTACTGCTTAGAGAACGCTTCTTAAGGTTGTTATATCTGTTCATAGCACGAGAACCAACTCCTCATCATCATGACCCCTGTAACAGCTCCAGCTGATACCCGACTCTCCCGATGCACGGCTTATCTGAAAGGCGAACCCAAAGCATTGGGGGTAAGATACTTTTATCCAAAAATGTCTTCATAGCAGTGCTTAATTAACATTTAATAATTTACTCTTTAATCAGTTTGTCTCTTTTTCTCCACAGACTGTGCAGATCATGATCGGAACCACAATTTTCTTGTTCGGTATCATTTTAACCTCGTTTGCTCTTACACCAGGGATCATCAGTGGTATTGCTCTGTGGGGATCGCTTATCGTATGTTCTGTTTGGGCTGCATTTACAGCACCTTACTTTCTACATTACAACTCAGAAGTGATTTAACTTGGTATTATATATAATGACGCTACAAAAAATAGTATCATGTTAAGTGGTACCCTTGGCCTCTTGGCTGCATCTCTCCTTTAATGCCTTCTTTATTTAATGGCTTATTTAAAGGTACTTTTCCAGAACTTTGTCTCAGACTTGTTTTAATGGTTTTGATGATTCTATTTGTTTCAGTATGTTCACTACAGTACCTGTTGAATTGTGATGTCTAAAGATAACTAGACTTAATACTTAATACTTCTTTCAAGCTTAATACATTTTTGTAAATAATTTTACAGCTATATTTTCTTTACTATATTGGCACAGAGACAACCAAGATGACAAGGGTAACTCTCAACATGACACTACCACTATCATGCTTCAATACTAAGGGCTAGCTTCTATATATTCTTAACAGCAACATAACAGATTGCTTAAAAGCAATTTAAAAAACAAATTTAAAGTCCATTTCAAGTCCATTTTACCTGGTTGTAAGTCTACAAAATATGGGAAAGTTTAAGGGGAATAAATACTTATGCAAATCACTGTACAGCCTTATTTTCACTGCTTTTTTGTTAGTATTTGGTAAACAATTGTGTTTCTTTTTTTAAAACAGTTTATAAGTTCTGGTGCTCTGTCGGTTGCTGCAGCAAACCACTATAGTTCCTGTGTGGTACGTAAACATGGCCTACTAATAATTTCCAGTTAATTTTTTTTTGGTATTTAGCAGTGGGATGAATGGAAACATCCAGTCACTGATGAATATATGAATAATAAAAAAACAGAAACAAAGTCAAAATTATCTCACATTTAGCTGGAAAACCACACTGTGGCGGTTACTGCTCATGGTGTAGCATCGAGCAATCATAAACCACTTCCTGAGAACTGTCCTACACGCAGTGATATATGGGTAAACTTACAAAAAAAAAAAAAAAAAAAGAAAATATGTTGAAAATACGCAAACATCCGCAAAACAAGTTTTAAAGTGAAGTTTAATGAGAGAGTATTTACCCTGTAATAAGTTACTGTTTTCTGTTTCCTCTCTCGTTAGGTGAAAGCCTCATTGGGAATGAATGTGTTCAGTGCTGTGGCTGCAGCTTTCGCTGTCATTCTGTTCTCAGTGGACATGGCGCTTGGGGTTATGTTCATTCCCTGGTGTCGCACCTATAACTCTGGCCGCTATAACTCTGACCACTATAACTCTGACCACTATTACTCTGGCCACTATTACTCTGACAGTTACTACAGATGTAATCATACCATTCTCTCTATGGTTTGTATCTCATGAATGAAACAAACTCATTCTTTTCAGTCATTGCTAGATCCTACTCGTTAGCTAGGTCCCGAAATCACATGATGTTTTTTTTGTTCTTGCATTCCCAGCTACAGATATGCTGACTTTTTATTTCCTTTAATTTAAGATGTAATTAAATATTTTTATTTTCTTTTATTTAAAAATATATATAAAAGTGTGTTTAATTTAAATATTATTTATATTTATAATATATAACTATTTAAAAAATACTTATTAAATACAAAACTATACTTTTTACATTTACTTACTTACTTACATATTTGTTTGGGCCAGTGGCATGGAATCTATGGAGTGCTGGTGGCTTTCTCTCTGCTTGAGTTCATCATTTCTATCTGCACTTCTGCGTTCGCCTGTAAGGCCACCTGCTGCACTGAAACTACAGTGAGTCAGTTTTTTTTAGTCTGTCTTTTTATTTAATCAAGACCACAGAGTTTGAGAACCCAAACACTAAGGCTAATGTCATGTGTGCAATTAGTGGTCATGTTGCAAACGAGTTCAAAGAATAACTACATACAAAGAATGTAAAGAAACAAGAATGAAGTTTTCCGAGAAAAACTGAAACTCATCGCACATGTGTGAAAATACACATCAAGAACTGTTTAAAACACAATGTGAACTGATCAGGAAAAAACACAAATAACACCTAAAATCTAAAAATAAAAAACCCTCATTCAGTCATAATTTTGGGAAGAAACTTTCATCATAAATCACACTGCAGCTTGTAAAATGGTCTAACTGCACTGACTCCGCCTAAAGTTTTAGACTTCATTATTTAGAAAGACAGTAAATTGCAGGTTCATTAATGCAAGTTATTTTGCTCATTTGAAAGACACAGTCCTTTCTGGATACTGTTAGTAAATCAGTGGTTTTTTCTACCTCCTTAGTAAGGTATCATTCTAGTGTGTTTGAGAAGTTTTACTTTAAATTTACTTTAATCTCATTAGGCTGTATTTAGAATTCAGTTAGGCGTACACACAGATGTAACTACAGATTTAAGTACTATTCCGAAGTTATGTTAAAAATTAAGCATGTGGAGGCGGAGTTTGTTTAAAATAGAGGTGTGTCTCAGTTACAATCGATTCTGGCCTGGGACATAACCAGAAACAAAGTAATGAAATCGCTTGTGATTTGCATAATCACCCAGATAACTGACTCAAGAATGTGCTTAACCCGATTCTGAATACAAGAAACTTTTCCCATCTAAATATTGATGTAACTTTTGGACTCAAGTTACCGACCCTTATTACTTAAAGTGTACTTAACCAAGCTGTGAATTATATTTGTGTCCTGATGGTCTTTCACGAAATCTTTACTTCGCAGCCGATGTATTCACAGCCGATGTATTCACAGCAGATGAATTCACAGCAGATGTACAATCCTGCCTTCTACAACCCACAGGTTCCTCTTCAGTCATCCGTAGTCACCTACAACAATGTTTAAATTATGGCTCAGTTATTTTCTGAAACTTGGTGTACTTTCGCAGTCAAATCTTGCTTCTCTGTAGTGTTTAAGATTCACACTGGTTATCACATGTCTGTAAATTATATAGACATATTTCTAAAACTATAAATGTGAACAAATTAGTGTGATGTAATGATGACTTTTTTCTTTTTTTAACCTGTATGATTAATGTTAATAAACTTTCTGCATGGTCAAAATGGTAATACCTTCTACACATTCTTCTCTTTCGATGACATACACATCAGAATGACGTGTCAATCCATTGTGTAAAAATAGACATATTTGATTCACACCACAGCACTCTTGAGTTCTGGTTAGTCAGAAGGTGTTTTCTATAACAGCAGCTCTGACATTAGTGCAGCTGCACATTTTTATATATTGCATTTCACTGGCTCTGTACTTGTACTCTGCACGATGACAATAAAGTTGAATCTAATCCAATCCCATTTAAAATTAATGTGCTAAAGCAAACACTCTAAATATAAACTGATTAAAAAAATCATTGATAAGATGAAGTTTTTTTTGTAAGGAGATGTTTAATTAACATTTATAGAAGGAATCTCCAGTGTCAGAGGTCAAGCTGCAACTTTTAAGTTACAGTTTCATGGCAAGACGACCAGCTGGTTTTGACAAGTTTTTTGTTAAATTCACTTCAAGAGAGAGAAAAAAGAAGCTGGTGAGGGAAATTTAAAAAAAAGAAGAAGAATGAAAGATCTTTAATTTTCTTCCTTTGATGTTGAAATTCAGATGTTGAACATGTGGAAGGTTCCACAGGGCTGAATGAAGACAATAAAATGTACTTTACTTACAGCTGTACAGAAGAGAAATAAAACATGCTCCCCTCCACTGCACCCCTACTCCATCCAAGCTAACTAATGCACATAGCTAATGTGCTTCATTTAAAATCAACTTTCTAATGTTAAAAAGAAAACATCTAGCTTATGTGTGCGTCTATAATGTGCCTGACTAATTACTGGTAAGTAGTTTACTCATTTCATTATTAATATCATTATTAATGAGCACAAAAAAACGTCATCATTGGCTTTAAAAAATCCTTGCATTGATCTTGTAGATGATGACGGAGGTTCGGCCAAAGATAAATAAGAACAGCACTGGAGCACGGAGGCGGTTATCTTTCCACGTGTTTAAAATTAGAAGCTTGTATTCCCTCACAAGGACATTTCTGACCTTTAATACAAGCCAGACAATAGCATATGTGAGCTTGCCATCTTTTAGATGAGCTGAGCGACTCTTGAGTCCTCTGCTTATCTAAAGCTATTCTCCTGAGGAAACGGATCAGTATCGGGTTAAAAGACTTTTCATTTCAGTCATCTAAATTATATGAGCAGGAAAAATGAGGGGCAAAATGGTCAATAATCTCTCCCGTACACAAGCAGAGGAATGATCTGTATCCTGGCACTGGGGTAGACACTTTACGAAGCGATTACTCTTCATTTCCAGCCTTCGAGAGTTTTATAGGAGTTTCATGTTACTGATTTCTTGTGTAATTGGTAACGTGCTTGTGGTTTTGCGATTCGCTATAATCCATTTAAATCGAGACAAAACGATTTCCAAATCTGATCTTACATGAAATTTAAGGGCATTTTCATATCTGGCTCTTTTCGAGGGTTTGTTTCAGAACCTGGTGTTTTTTGACATATATGAACACAGCAATCACTCTCAGATCCTCACCAAAACAGTCGGTCTGAGACCACCTCAAAGAGTCTTGGCCCAGTTGTCAATGAACTCTGGAGCAGTTCACTTGTGGTGAAAAAGCAGTCCGACCCAGTAGACCAACGAACCAACCTGTATAGCAATGCATGAAGGGAACTGCATTATGTAAATAGCGTGCTTGTTTTGCTAATGGCTTGCAGCATGAATCGTGGTTTAACTTGGACAAAGACGAGATAAAATGCCTCTGAACAATTTTCAAAAACACATAAAAACACCAAGGTATTTAGCAAGTGTCTCAAGGAGATGGGCTTTATTTGCTCCCTGAAACATCGATTCCTGCTCAAACTGAAAAATTATAATAACTACAGCTAAAAAAGAAAGCCACAATACGCTCGGGAGCTGCTGTCTACCCATCTTGATGAATGACCGCTATGAGTGGAACCCTGGAACATAAACAGGCATATTCTGACCAATGAGAGGACAGTTTACTCACATGTGACTTGAATAAACACATTTTAGTACGCTTTGAAATGTTGCCTTGTGAACGCAAACTGCGCTAGGGAGAAAATGCAACATTGTAACAAGTTAAGTCCCTGTTTCGGAGCAAAGCACAGATCTACAGGTCTGAAAACACCCTAAATTGCATTTCAGTTGTAGGATGCTGTAATTAAACCTATGAGCATTAGCCCTGCCCCTTATCCTAACCGTAACCATGTACAACTTTAACATACGAATTGATCCATACAAATATCTACTCACGTCAAATATTGACTGGATATATTCTCAGGGTTCTATTACAAAAACAAACTTCACAATTTGCCACACTTTAAAAAGCAAATCAGAGAGCGTTCCTTTTGCTCCATGGCACATTTGAATTCTCAGCAGAGTAATAATTATGCCCAGTAATAATTGTGGGTAATTAACCTCTAACCCTGCTCCGGTTCATGTATTCACTGTATTTGTGTAATTTATTATTCGAGTGACTTCATTGTTAGGCAACAGAGCATCAGAAAACAACACTTTAACAAAGTTCACTCACATTAATATCCTCTGTAAGCAGGCATTCTTTTTTCCCACTCACTCCCACACTTACATCCTCTTGTTTTTATACATATAAGCAACTAGGTTCTCAAGAACCTACACCATATTTATACTTTTACTGGCTAATGCATCATTTATTTTCTCAAAAATGTCTCATTTTTAACTGTTTTTGAAAAAAAATTCCAAAGGGTAAGCAGAAATATTTGTTTATTTAGTGCATGCAATCCTTAATATGGATGTTTCTTCCAATTTTTGTCAGGAGGGGGCTCTGGTTAGCTTTGATAGCTTAGAATTACAGGACAGAAACAGAAAAAAAGGAGCTGACGAGATGAGAGAGGATGATAGTGTCGAATGAATATGAATGCTTTAAGCTGAGGTTTAAAGGAGGAGAGAGAAAATATTCACAGCGAGGCAGAGGCTGTGATACAGATCGTGTAGGAGTGTAGAATTAGAGAAAGACTGAAAAGTAGGAGGGAGAGAGGAGAGAGAAATGCATGATTTAAAGATCAAAAGAAACAGTTTGTATTTTATATGATATGAAACAGAAGATCAGGGTTACAGATAAATAACAATGATGGTAATACGTGCTGAAAATTTACACTCCAGCAATTTGATCATACTGAAAATTAGCCCTTTAACTTTTTCTGGAATACAAATTAGGGAAATAAAACACACAAAGTGAGAATTTATAGTGTTCAATTTAAGAGCTTCTTTGTAATTCAATGCAGAGTAAGCAAAAGTGTAATCCAAGAACAGGTCGAGTAGAATGAGGCCAAAAGGCGGGTAAACAACAAAGGCAATCAGAAATACCTGTATAATGCTCAAAATGTATAGAGAAATTGGCAAGACTTCGTAAAGAATAAATGAACCTGGTGTGTTTATACACCTCAGAGAGTTTTTCCTTGCCACTGCCGCCTCTGGCTTGCTCATTAGAGATAAATTTAAATTAAACTTTTATATCTGGATTCCTCTAAAGCTGCTTTGTGACAATGTCCACTGTTAAAAGTGCTATACAAATAAAATTGAATCAGGAAGTGAACCAGACATGATGCACAGAACTCTTGGGACCTCTGTAAAGTTCTAAACTGGTGTTACAGGAGATATCAATGAGTCATATGGACTAGGTTGCCAGAAATCCATCAAATCCATCTTGTATCTAGCTGTTTTATGCACTATGAGCAAAACTGTAGTATTTGAGTATTTAAAGGAAAACTCCTCACTGAAACACATTAAACATGTTTATTGTGAAGTATTTGTGACAAGTTTAGTGATTCTGGTGCTTATTTGTTGGTTGGTGTTGTATTTTTGTTATTTCCATGAGACATTAGAAGTTATGTCTCTCTCTGATGTCACAGGAGGACATTGTTATTGTTATTGCTAATGCATTTAGAGCCATGTTTAGCAGGAGAAAAAAATTCAATGATCTCAAGGGATGATGCTCAGGTTTCGCTGTTAGCTCCTAAAAAATATTTTCTCACTCACTTTTTGTTTTCCAGCAAAGTCACAGTCAACACTGTATTAATAAGAAATCTAGTGTAGAAGTAGAGGAGGCATTAGCGCAAATGCAATGTAGCTATAAGACATGGGACAGAGACTCAGCTCGGCTAGTTAGTGATCTATGAGATGACGAGCATGATGGCATTGACACTGGCGTACGATATAGAGAGAGGCTGTGTGTGTGTATGTGTGTGTGTGTGTGTGTGTGTTTGTCTGTGACCAGCACTTCTTGCTGGGAAGCATAGCAACTCAGTATGGCTGCGTGTGTGATAGTTTACCACAGTAGTCACGTTTACATGGACACTTTTTGTTTCAATCGGAATGAAATCAATCAGATTGATTAATCCGATCGCAGTGTTTACAAGAACGCTGAATAAAGTAATCGGGTTGATATGCGCGTTTACATGACAGAATCGGATTTGATCTTCTGACATGCGCACAGTGCACGAATACACGTTTCCCGCCGTTCCAACATGCAGATACTAGCAGCCACTCTCTTGCCATTGCTTCTTTTTTTCGTTTTTAAAAAGCAGACTTAACATTTGCCTATTTCAGCTGCTAATTAGAAGAGGACGAGCGCGTGATGTTTTGTGCGGTACTGCGTGTATTTATCAAGCAATTAAAATGCCCCTTCCTGAGCCCAGAACAAGGCGTCTGTAGCTGAGGGTCCGAAGCAAGGACTGGTGGGACAACGTCGTCTTGCACCACTTCCCAGACGAGGAGCGTCATACGTCATTGCACATACGCAGAACTATCTGGTTTCATTTTCAATCCGATGAAGTGTTTACATTTCCTCTCCATCGGATTAGAAAAGGTTTAAACCACCCCTTACGATCCGAATGAAATTTTAATCGGTTTTGGCCAATTCATTCCGATTGACGTGTTTACATGTGACTTTTTGAATCTGATTGTGCTTCTAGTCCAATTACGATCGGATTATTAGTGTCCATGTAAACACAGCTAGTGACTCGGCGTGAGGGTGTACAGTTCAGTGAGTGTGAAGGAGTGCTGCCTGGCTGTAGTGAATGCGGTAGAGCACAATATTATTATTGCTGCTTCACATATGAACAACACTATTGATATGTTCTTAAAAACAATCGAGAAGACAAACGAAATTGTACAAAATGGAGTTGTGATCTAAGGTTTATTTACGCATGTGTTTCCGCTGAGCACTCCAGTAAAAAAGTCACAGTGTCTAGCATACTGCCGTTTGTTAAGGATGGAACGATTGCACAAGAGCTTCCCCCGTAAGAAAATTCCAATTTACTTATAATCAATAATGACCATGAATCAGTATTTATTCAGTAATGTAGTATATAACATGATTTACACAATTAGTAGTGATAATCATAGTGGAACATATATTCACATTAAGAATTTATTAACTGTTGAACTTCTGTATTGTTTGATTCAAGACAAGATGTACTTTTGTTGTTTTGTTATTTTACTTCCCAGGCCAGGAAGGGCATCCGACATAAAAACTGTGCCAAATCAAATATGCAGAACAATGTTCTGCTGTGGCAAACCCTGATGGGAGCAGCCGAAAGAGGAACAACTTATAACACTGTTGATGATACATTGAGGACAGGATGACCCAGACTTCATCCTGTTGTTGTTCCATTTATGATATACCACCATTAGTTAAACAGCTTGTGTCTTTTAGAAGACTGGGTTTTGTGGTGCTTAATAACTGTCACAAACAGGAACAAGAGGACTCAAAAGCAGAACACAGACACTGGGGCTGAAAGTACAACAGTTTTTATTGGAGGTTAGGGGATGCAGGGGTGTATGTGAAAAAAGATGGTGAACAGAGTCTTTGGGTCGGAATTCAAACTCCTCTCAGGTTGTCTGTCTGAGCACTCAGCTGAAGCATCGTGGGGAAGGGGGAGCAAGGCAGAGTGGGAGCAGGCTTGAGTGCTGGACTTGGCCAGGGTTTGAACTTGGGGAGGTGGTGTGGGAGTAGAATGCATTGTCGGGGAACCATAGCCATGCTGAGCGAAGCAGGAAGTAGTTGATGACAGGCAGGTGAAGACATGATACACACAGGGAGCTGGAATGATCTGGCGAAGAATGGCTGGAGAACTGGTGTTGATATACTCTGTTGGTTGATAAATTGATAGGCAGTAGATGTGTTCTCTGGTGCAATCAGGAAAGGTGCGAATGGGAGCACTATGCCCAGCCACATACACACACGCACACACATGCAAACAGAAATAAGAGAAAATGCTGTAAACATAAGGGAGGGGAAAACAGGGAAACAAACAGAAAATGGGGAAACACAGAAAAACCAGCTGTGGCCATGACAGTTGCCCTCTGAACGGGAGCCACCCCGCGACCAGGACGGGCCTGGTGGAACTCTCGGACTACAGAGGGGTCCAGAATGAAGGAGAACTGCAGAACTGCAGGCCCCTACCCACATGGCATATATCCAGCAGCCTCCGGACAGTGTAAACCAGGTGGTCATCCACAACCCAGGAGGGTGAAGGGGGTTGGAAGGAGGGTTCAGTGGGCTAGATTGGACAGGTTTCAACTGGGAGACATGGAAGGATGGGTGGATGCACATGGACTTGGGGAGCTTAAGCTTGACTGGGGTTGATGATGATCCTGATGGTGAATGGGCCTATGAATCGGGGAGAGAGCTTCTTGGAATCAGTTTTGAGGGAAATGTTTTTGGAGGATAGCTATATCTGTCACCCTGGCTGATAGTTGGGAGCTGGAGTGCAACAGCGGTCCACCAGGTACCGGTTGTGGTCAGCGGAGCAAAGCAGGGTGGCACGAGTCTTTCTCCATACTTTGCATGGCCTTGGCCATGACAAATAACAGTACTGACGAGCTTGACTTGACGATGAAATTTAGAGTGGATGGTTTCGACTATGTGATTTTCAGGCACAACTTTGCTCCCCATGTATCCACTCCTCCCCCTGCTACTGACCTCAGTGAAGATGGTCCTGACATACCCGACCCCCCTGCGGCTGAGTCCACCATAGAAAGTGAGCTCCCTGTGCAGGTAGAGCAGGCAGAGGAAACACAAAACAGCAGCACTTTAACAGCAGCTGAAATAGGAAAAGCTGGAAGCACTGATATTGAAAAATGAAAAGATTCAGAGTAAGGGTAATAACCAGGCAAAGAAAGCTGAGATGGATGTTGAAGAAGGGAGGGATGGTTATTCCTTTAGTTTCAAGCTGGTCACAATGCTCAAACACAGGAGGTATGTAAAAGGTAATGCAAAATGGAACATTTTCAGATGTAGAGGTTTGCTGCTTGAAAGCAATGGAGACCAAGCTTAAAAAGACATATTGCCATAAGAAAAAAAATCTAGACTGCTTAGCCCTTCTCTTGCAGGAATGTTTTCATTCCGAGTTTATTATCTAGGAATGAGTAAAATCACAATGGTAAAACTAAACATGCTGCGATGTGCTGTGGTGCTAGGGACTATTGGAACAGCACGGCTTTGTAGGAACTAGTGATACAGTGACACAGATAACTCCTCTGACTGGGTGAGTGAGTGGAATAATACTCTGTTTTTAATGGATTCAAAGAAACTGGACCTAACTGGATTACCCACTTTCTATCAAGGACTTTTTAAGGTTTTTAACTACTTCAGAGTGCAGCCAGAGGAATGTACATCACTTCTCTGGCTCTTTGAGGAACGCCTGGTCTGCGGTGCTCCACTGGACGTGACGAGCAGGATCACCCTGCACTGACAACAACTCTAGTTTCCTCAGAGATTACGACACTGATTAAAGACTGTCAAAAGACAAAGTCTCTCACTCTTTCTTTCTCTCTCTCTCTCTCTCTCTCTGTCTCTCCTCATTCTCTCTCCCCATCTCTGTCTCTCTGTCTCTCTTTCTCTTTCGATCTCTCTCCCTCTCCATCTCTCTTCATCTCTTTCTCTCTTTGCCGCTCTCTCCCCATCTCTCACTTTCTCCTCATTTCTCTCTCTCTCTTCCCATCTCTCCCTCTTCATCACTTTCTCTTTACCTCTCTCTCCCCATCTCTCTCTGTCTCTTGCTCTCTCCTCATTCCTCTCTTTCTCTCTCTCTCTCCACCATCTCTCCCCCATCTCTCTCTCTCTCTCACACACACACACCTCATTAAGCGTTCTTTGTGTGTGCCGAGACCAGTCCAGATTATGCATTGTTCAAATCCGTCAATCAAATTCCATTCCAGCTGTCATTAAAGGTAACATTTCTTGAGTGTGGAGGAGGTGAGCTTTCTTTTTTTCCTTGTTTTATAATCTAAAGAGCGAAGCAGGAGTAGATATGTGAGAAGTGTGCATAGAAGTCTGTATTACTGCTATGGATACCATTTCACAAAAGTGTACAATATTTCAAGTGAAAATTGGAGAGAACCAAAGAAAGCGTGTGGGAGAAAGTGAATTTTAACAAGGCCTTAATGTGTAGTCTAAATTTTACATGAGGAATGACAATGGCAAACAGAACTGAGCTGCAAAATATAGAAAACCACATTTTCATGGGGTTTGCACACACTTAAATATCTAGCCATCACCAGTATTTGCTTTCTGCTGAAGTTTAATATGTTAGGGAGAACAAACGACCCTTTCTTACACACAGTGATTCAAAATTTCTTTTTATTATGACTGTTTCAAAAACTCTTTGCCGTAAACCAAAGCTGGCAAGCATGTTTAGCAAAGGAAAATCCATGATCATCATCCAAACAGGCAGACAGAGATATCAGAACTAGGGAACAATAATGATGAGTGGCTCATGTCACGTCACTTGTTGGTGTGTAGCGACTGCTCCTGTTGTGTCATGCGAGTGTGACCTGTCCAATTCTTTTTTTAATGAGAAATGATAATAGAGATATATAGCTTCTAAAGCTATACAAGAAAAACTTAATTGAAATAACACACTAATCAGTGTGAAAATTGGTTGTTTGATTTACATGTACATTTGTACTAGCTTCATTCCCAGATTGAATTAGCAAAGCAAGCTAACTGTACGAGCTACATACACTCAGCAGAGGCTCTAATAATCGCTGCTACTTCCTTTCAAGGTCTATTTTTCTTCATAATGTCTCTATACACATTTAATGAGAGCTTGACAGGATAAGATGAAACCGCATTTATTAGGTTTTCTACCATTTTTGTGCATCAAACAGTAAAAGGTAACTAATCGCAGGTAGGAACTAAAGTTGCGAGCAGGAAACTGAAGAAGCGTCGGCCCACATGAGCCACAGTATTGGTCGGAGAAATCATGCGGATTTGTCACTTCTTTACAGTGTCATTCCTAAGTTGTGTAGAGTTGAAAAAACCTTAATTCAAATGCCACTGCTGTTGAAATCATGACTCCATGTTACATACAAAATGAACACGTGCTACATGAGTGAGTGAAGTCCAGAAAAAAAAGAAAGTGTAAAAACAACGGTAGAAAATAAATTCTAACATGCGCTAAACTAAGCCAAAGGGGATTTGTACACAGATTAATGAGTCTTAATGAGACTAAATAATGAGGAAATGGTGTCAATAATGGCAAGACGGTAGCTACAGGAGGAGTAAAGCAAACAAGAAGGTTCTGTAACATCAGGATTCAACCATATTAAGCCACATAAATAACCAATAAAATCTATTACATGTGCATTTATACAATTTGGCAGATCCTTTTATCCAGTGTGACTTACCATTAAATTGAGACCGTATAATTCAAGCTTTTTGCGAGAGCCAATTAAATCCTCGATTAAATGGCATGAAAGTGCAAAAATGAAAGAGAACAAATTTCACATCTGGCCAAATTATATAGAGTTTACAGTGTCAGGGCTGAGAAAACATACGATACATACGACTGACCTTCAATTCTTCTTCTTCTTCTTTAATAATTAGCTTTTTTAGGCTGTAATTTGGGACGAAGCACTGTTTTGTTCTCTTGTCAATAGAGCACAATACAGATGGGTAATTACGGCTCAGATAAGAGGTACTCTGGTGTTTGAGACTCTTAAACAATCATCAATATAGAAGCCTTGGTTAATCAAACACAGGGTTCTTGACCTTCTTTTGAGGACACTGCAACAAAGCAACAAACACACTGCATTTTAATGGTGCTAAAGTCCAGCCAGCCATCTGAACTCTGCTTGGTGATGTAGAGAATTCTAGAAAAAAAATGAGCATGTCAACCATTTTACAATACCATAGCTAATACAAAGTAACTGCTGCCATTTGGGATATTTTGGATTGAGGATTAGAATTTTTAGCAACAGAAATGGTCCGTGTACTTTGCATTTTTGTTCAAAGCAGCTCTCACATTTCTACTGTGCTTGTTTTTCATCATTTCTCATTCATTTTGGGGCTAAAATTAATGAACAATCTTGATGTGTATCAGCTAATACTTGGTAGTCTAAAGATTGTTAGCACCCGATGTACTAAAAATATTTATTCATGGGTCACTATATGTATTTTTTTAATAGCAAGAGGGATTACGGTTGTAACACCCAGCCCGGACATTTCCCAGTTTGCCTGTCTCTCTAGTAAATTCTGAGCCGTGATTATTTCTAGATTGATTTCTTTGTATGACATTTTGTCTGATCGTGTTTCTTGCCTAACCCCATATTGTTCTGACATTAGTTTTGGATATGTTTTTTTTTTGTTGTTGTTGTTTTTTAAACCTTTGCCTGTCTTCTTGACTACTCTCTGGATGTTGTGTTTTTGACTCTGCCTTTTGTCATTAAACTCTTTGCAAATGGATCTCTACTCCGTGTCCCGAGTTGCCCTTGTTACAACAGTAAGGAGGATGAAGGAGGAGGAGGATGAGTCAAACAAGAGTTCCTTGTAGAGAGCACTGATTGATTTGTTTGACTAATGTGTGCACCTGTGCTGTGTTAAGCCCATTGTTCCATTCCTCTTTGCGAAGTCTTGCTGAGTGTATCATGCATCTCTGAGCAACGTTTCTCGTATTGTATAGTCATTCTAGCGTCTCCTGTATTGTCATTGGTTTGTTATCCTAATGTGTGCACCTGTTCTGTGTTTAGTTCTTAATCACTTACACCCTGTTGTCTCCATTCGTATTTGCAAGGTCTCTGACTGTTGTTTCTCATAATGTCTATTTATTTTGCTTATACAGTGACTTGTATATTTTGTTTCTGAATATACTTTATGTTGCCCCTTCTGTTTTTTGACCCTTGCTACGAGTTATGACTCTGATTTTCAGATTGCACTTAATAAAACAAATGCTGAGCATTTGCATCTTTGCTCAGGTGAATGTAAATAAAACCAGGGGGATGTTGACCATCCACATGCTCTTTCCTCTCCTTACCCTCTAATTATAGCACATGTTAAAGTGCAGCGCTATAAAATCAAGCTGTGCTACGCAGCTTCTTCAGATTTCTTGCTTTTTTTATTATTTCAAAGGAAGAATGATGAATATGGCCTCAAGTTCAGTACTATGAGTCACCAATGCCCGTTTCCTTTTCATTTGTTAGAAGACCGTCACAGTTATTTTTACCACGAGAGCAATGAAGTTTGGAGTTTTATTGTTTTACAAGCAGCCTCAACTGGTCTTCCGTTCCAAAATGACAATCCAAACTCACCTCTTTTACCTTGATAGTTAATATCCTTTGCTCATATAAGGCACCAAGATTAGTCTGAAGGGGTTGATTCATTTTGTAGAGCTGATACTGATACTAGTACACATACACACACACACACACACTCAGGCCTGGACACATACCAGGTTTATCTTCACTGCTACTCTCATTAAAGCCTCTCACCTCAGCAGGGTGAGTGTATATCAGGTTTGACTATGTTACACATACTGCTCACTTTAACACGCATGCTGCAAAGCCTTGAACAGTGTGAACTCTTTCCTTATTAATGCTGGAGATGCCACAGGGGCCTGCAGGAGATGGAGATGACATGATGATCTGAAACACGTGAGGTGAAATCACAACATGTTCCTCTGCAGGAAATCTTCACAAACTGACAAAGTTTGGTGCTTGGGAGAAGAAATAATTTTCTGAATCCATCCAGTGCCGTGTCCGGAGTGTTTCACACAGTATAGCTGAGTTAGCTGGATGTTATAATAACTGCCGTTTTTTTTTTTTTTTTTTGGAACTGCAGCTTCATAAGAATGGAGATAGGAATGATTTTGTGAAGAATCTGCACACTGAAATGCATTATAGATGAGTTTACGTTTACACGGTGCTGGAGAAGCGGTGCTGTGTCAGCACGTCCTGTAGTGCGAGAGTGTTTTATAAGAAAACAGATGCAGCCTGATACTGAAAGAGTCACTGGAGATGTTCTTTAATGCAACATAGTAAAAAACAAATGCAAAAACGAATGATGATGTGAATGATTACACAACACAACTATAATGTAAAATAAAAAATAATATCCATTTGGTCTGTATGAAAATTTGTGCAAACTAAAAACCTGAATGGAGAAGTGAGAAAAATTACTAAAATATTCAAATATATTTAAATAATGAGTATTTTATGTGGTAATATGTGTAAAATTTATAGCTGATGGAAATCAATAATTGATATTCTTTTTATTTAATTTATTTCATTATTATTATTATTTTTATTGCATCATCAAAAAAAAAAAAGGCAAGCACATATGGCTTGTGCAAAACTGAGACTTAAGGCTTCGCTCTTTTTTATTGAGATTTAAATAAGTCAAATCAAACAATTGATGTTTAAATTATGATGATTTTATTTTATTTTTCTTTGTTTTTAGGTGTGGGGTGCTTTGTGGTAATTTTTTTTTCTTTAATCCATGTTCTGTTTAAGGTGCTGAAACTGAATTAATTAATAATTTGGTGTAATAAGTTTTTTTTTCCAATATGTAGCATTGTGTTGATAATACTACTACTAATAATAATAAGAAGAAGAAGAAGAAGAAGAAGAAGAAGAAGGAAGTAACAACACTCCACATCACTCACTATCATTAGTTTGTTTCCTATAAAAGCATGACATGGAGTGTTTTATTTCTTATGTATCATGAAATATGTCATTATTTGGTGTAATAATGCTCATTTATAGATTTTATCACCTTTATAAATAGAAACTGATGCACCAATCCCCCTTCTGTCCTTCATGTACACCATCAGAGTGTGAAAGTCTCTTCTCACTTCACACACTTCTGGTTGCAGGTTAAGTAAAGTAAAAACAAAGATACGCAGGTTATTGGCACGAAGGAGAGACTGTGAAGGAGACGACACTGCTGTCTTCTCTCTCTCTCTCTCTCTCTCTCTCTCAGCCTGAAAAGTGCTTCATCTTTGGATGAACATGGAGGAGACGAGGTGAGAGATGATAGAGAGAGAGATAGTGATGAGAGAGAGAGAGAATGATACGTAGTGAAAGAGCAATAGCTCGTCTAACAGCATGGCTGTGTAACATGACAGAAACATGATTTTCCATCGTGTGCTGTGTTTGTTTACCATCTGCTCTCTCCGCCTGTGGCAATGACACACACTCAGCTGATGTTCAACATAAATCTGACTAGCACTTTTCTCACACACACACACACACACACACACACACTGGTGGACAGATGATTCACTGAGGATTATCTTGTCTTTGTCTGTTTTTAGAAAAAGGCAGAAACGTAAAACTTTATAAACAGCTTCAGGCGCAGCACACAGCAAACGTGCGTATAGAGTCGATGGAAAAAAACAACTGTGAGTAATATAAATGATAAAAATAAATAAACAGATGTATAAACAGTACATGTGGCTAAATATTTCCACTGGACTAAAATCAGTGTACCTCCGAATTTATTCCAAGCATCCAGATTTCCATCATGAATAAGCAAAGATTATTCATCCTATTGGCTGTAATCAATAATTATACGAATTAGCAGTGGGCAAAATGACAGAAATATCATACCATGATACTTGAAAACATTTGTACAATACATGCAAACAATTAGTGTTCAATTGTGTTGTTATTAAGCATGTTAATCACAAAATAAATTAATTCAGCAGGAGAAAATGAGTCAGCAATGAGTCTCTGTTTTGTTTTTCTAAACAGAGTTTTTGTAATTGGTATAAAAATACTGAAAATGTTGATATCACCTAATAAAACAGTAGTAGTATAGTGTAGTTTATGGGGCTGTATGAAACATTTATAGGGCTTCATAACTGGCCTAAAGCTACATGCATAAACATTCAGCAAGACTTATTCTACCAGGTGTCAGCTGTTATCCAGTTTTTCCCACTTTTGTGGAAACACTACTGTTTTTGTTCACATGTTTGTAACATGAACTCCAAATGACAAATAAAAGGAGATTTGATTTTCACTGTGATTTTCACAGAAAAGTCTACTTGAGCGTGTTTTACAGACACTGAAAAAAGAGATGAGAGTATTGAAAATTTCACACTAAATAGTATTCATTACAGCAGTTTGTCTTTTGTGTATTTATTTATTTATTTATTTTAATATAGCGCCTCTGTGACTCTCTTCATCAAGCACTCTGCCAGTTCAGTAGCTAACAATAGCACAGGATCAGCGCTGATCAGAGAGGAAACTGTCAAGCAGAAACAGCACGTTATCCCCTCCGAATTGGCAGCGGCAGCTAATGCCAGCGCTTTGTCACAAACACAGTCCTAGAAAGTTCATGTGCGAGTTAAGCGAAGGACTGCCATAGTCCTGTTATAATGCGCTCATTTCTGTGTGCTGGAAAAGGACAGAAATGTGGGAAAGCTGAACTCGAGGCAGGACGATGTGTCCTACAGTAACACTACCTGAACCCTGCGTCATGTTCAATTCACACTCTTCACTACTTTTAACATCTTCTCCTGCTTGTAGATAAGCAACAATAAGAACAATAGTGAATGACTGAATAATTAATAAATACAGTATTTGAATCAGCTTTATTATTAGCAATGCATTGTTGTTGGACTTTTGAGTTTTACTGATTCTGCTCTTAAACGTTTTATTCTAACGTCTTTTCACTGCTTAATCCAAATTACCCCCCTTTCTGTTGAGTTCTGGATCCTGATTGGTCAGAAGGTGTTGATTAATTCTCTATAACTGCAGCTCTGACAGTAGAGCAGCTGCAAATCACAGCTTTATATTAATGCACTCATTCTAATATGTTATTGTTTCTATAGAAACAGCTCATTTATAGGGACATGTAAAAATGTTTAGTTATTTAACAACAAAAAATCATTGATATGGTGAAGTTTTCTTGTAAAAAGTGTGTGTGTGTGTGTGTGTGTGTACTGTACAAGGAGATGTTTATGTAACCTTTATGTAAGGAGCCGCCAGTGTCAGTTGTTTCTAACAGTCAGAAGTAAAGCTGTAACTTAGTTTTCTGCCATCTTCAGGACATTTCATGGTTTCTCAGTAACATGACAAGCTGCTTTTATTTCTGAGAGGTGTTATGACTCAGTCTAGGATTAGGTCACACAGTGTAAGTAAAGGCAAGGGATTAAATGTAAGGTGGAAGGAAGTGAGTATATGGTGCCCTAAGGGTAGCCAGGATTGAGAGACACCAGGAGTAAACTCAAAAAGTGCTAACTTGCCTAACGAAAGAAAATACAAAACCCCACACCCACCCCACACCAAGGGACAGATCAAGCTCGTAGTCAGGATAGGCACAGTTCAAAACCAGAAATATCAGAACAAGACATGGAATGGACTAACAAGCACAAATGCAATCGAGTGAGCAGCAACAATTCGAAGCTGTCATTTATTAAATACTGTCACCCATTGACGACATCATCTTAGGGCAGAAGCAGCAACACAAGGCTGATGGAGCAGCAGCTGAGGCAGAGTAGGAAGGCCCGGACTGGAGTCTGGAATGGACCGACCTGCACAGACTGAACACACACACAAAACATAAAACATACCTGCGGAGCATTACGGGATGTAACGGAGGCTAGTGAGGGAACGAGTGTTTAGAGCTGCTAGACCATTTGTGATAAACGGAGCTAACTTGTTTCAGGAAACATTAAATGTAACTATAAACAGATAAAAAATACGACAGTCTTTTGCAAGTTGCTGTGGTATAAGAGGAAGGTTGACAAGCACCTTTGGGGTGGTTACAGTAACGCTGCTTCACGTCAGCCCACATCACATTTTTACCTCCTGAACATTTGCTTAAACTTCACCGTCAGATGATTTTCCAGTTCTCTTCTGGACAGCAATCGAACATCCATTCTGAACTTCCATCCACAACTAATTCCAGGCTAATGTGGACAAATCTCATGAACGACAGAGCGTGAATGCTGAAACAGAGTCTGAGCCACATGAATGGCAGCCATTTCACAGCTTGGAAGTTTGGTACCTGCCTGTGTGCCCTCGAGTGAGGCGTTTTACCCCCAAGGTGCTTTTACCCCTCGTTAATGAGCTGCTTGAAGCTGGTCCTCTCAGCTTGTTGATAGCACCAGCTTCAAGCAGCTCATTAATGAGGAGAAAAAGCACCTTGGGGGTAAAATGCCTCACTCGAGGGCACACAGGCAGGTGCCAAACTTCCAAGCTATAAACCTGGAAAGATGATAAAGCAGGATGTTCGAGCTAGCTAATGTAATGCCACTTTTGGAGTTATAACAATTTCATGGCCATAATTAAAGCCATAAGCACTAATCTCGCACCTCACAGTAAAATTCAAATTACACTAAACTTTATTTGTCCTTTAATGGTCCTGATTTAGTACAATCCCAAATACAGAGACTCATTTACATCTTTGACACCCCTAGCAGTACCATCCGCTCTGTCTAACGCAGTAAAATACGGCAATTTTAAAAGCTTTAAAGTGTGCTTTAAAAGCATTTTCTTCCCAAACCAAAACTATCTGTAATTGGCCTGATATTAATTTTAATTGTATAACTGTGACTAGGGGCAAGTTACAGAAGATTTACAAAGAATAATCAGTTTGAGTTTGGATCTCAAAAAGAATCAGAGAAAAACGTGCAAACCTGTCATTGGAGTAAATATGCATAAAGTATAATAACAGATTAAAGGCTATTTAATATCTAATATGGATCAAACGTTTTCCTGCAGTAATGTGCTACAATTTCTGGAAACATTTATTTTGTGATACCAAGAATTTTAAGACAACTACTTCAACTTGCTTCCACAAATTTAATACCTGCCCTTCAGTTGCATTAATTTACAGACAAGCTGTGGTAAATGATGCTGCAGTTGTTACGTTAATCTGTTAACATTGACTCTCCTAACCTAAAAAAAAATTCAACGTTCATTAGGGGAAATCATTTTGCATACTGAAATAAAAACACTACAAATTGCATTTTCATTAAAGAAAACAAATGGAAAAGATGTGTTATTATGCTAGCATGAGCCTGTATGTGGTTTGTTTTGAGGGTTTTATCAAGTATAGGAATATGTTTTTATAAAAACTTAGCAGTGACTTATTTCATCATAAAATATAACAGCCAATCGTCTTGTAATATGCAAATGCAGGCCAGACAGCACTGTTATGCCAGGGATAATATATATTTGCAGAGGAAAAGTGTGCTTTTTTACTGTTTTCTAAGAATTTTTGGTCATATCACACAATTTTTATTCAATGTAGAATAAAAATCAATAGTCTTCAAAGCAATTTTCCTGTGAGAAATTTCTTTATTGCAACATAATTGATGTGCGTTGTTTAATATCGAGGGAGCACGGGAAGAGCGGGGATGTATGATGCAAAAACGCTGCAATCATTTCCCATGAAAAATTCACCACCTCTCTGTCTTTATGAAAGAAGGAACTATGAAGTGACAGTTAAAATACACCCTCATAATTAACTCAGAACAGTGAACAGTGAAAGTACCATACGTTTTCTTAGATCTTAAATACTATTGAGACGGGATCAGTTTTCTGAACACATTAATATAAAATATATTAATGTAATAATTATGAAAAAGTGATCTCTGTATAACTCAGAGACGGCCATGTATGCTCCAAACACTTCATTTAAATACACATTGATTGTTTTGACCTTAATGATAAGTGCTTATTGGAAGGGGTGTGGCCATGCAGGTTGAGCTTTAGGAGGTCACATGACCACAACATGTCTCTGACACGTCATTTATGAATTTAATGTTCTGTGTTATAAACTTTTGGTGGTAGACGATAGAAAAGAGAAAAGAGCGAGCACTTCTTGGAATGTCTTTATACTGAAGAAATAGCACAAAACCTCTTTTCCAACAGGATGCAACACAATCCTTACCAACATGTCCATTCAGACGGGATAGCAGTTCGTTAAATGCTATGGATTCAGAAATAACTGAAATCCCAGAAGTACTGTGGTAGTTATTACATTACCCCTCTATAACCTCCGCTAATCCCATCCAAACAGGGCTTCAGAGACTTCTTGTTAAGTAGTGATCATTAATATAAGTTATTTGGGACGAATTATAATGAAATGCAAAACTAGAAGAAATGAAGCATAATTTCTAGCTCAGTTTTGGTACAGGTCTGACCTCTGTAGCATCAGGTGAGGCGTAGCTGCATTACTGAAGATTGCAACACTCTGCTAAAAAAGAAAAAAAAACCTCTCTGTCTCCTTCATCCATTCCTTTCTGCCGTTCTTTATACTCCTCCTCCCACACAGGTCATTTTCTCATCTGCAGTCAGGAGCAGGGGCCAAAGTCATCGAGAACATCCATTAGCCTTAAATTATAGCCTCATCCCTCACTTCCCGCTCCTCCTCTCTCTCTCCCCCTGCCTCCTCGCTCTACTCCTTTTGTGTCGGATGATCGATGGAAGCAGGTTCAAGGTTGATACAGATGTCAGCGACCGAGAAGGATGAATAAAGTGAAAGCGACACACATTTATCAGTATTGCAGGAGCTCTTCATCTTTCCCGGGAGTCTGTGTGAGTGTGTGTGTGTGTGTGAGTGAGTGTGTGAGTGTGTGTGTGTGTGTGAGTGAGTGTGTGTGTGAGCTCTGCCGTATGTAATGGGATTTATATTGTATAGTTACAGCAATAAGTTCACACAGTGCTTATTCACAGTATATTCACAGAAAGCAGAATGTGAGACATGTCACAATATACACGCTAATTTTACACTATGCACATTACTAATGGTCTTCATTTATCAAAAGCTAAACACAACGTATTATTATTATTATTATTATTATTATTATTATTCACAAAGACACTGAGACAAATCCCTTTTTGTAGCGATTAGAGAAATGCTCATATGAACTCAAAATCAGTCACTATGTGCTATACTTTTTTTTTTTTTTTTTTTTTAGTGGAATTTATTTATTTATTTATGTATTTAATATTTGTTTATAAGAAACACATGTATGAAATTTTAAAGTTTAACTTTTAAGTTAAAATTATTGTCATTATTGCTCCAAGGAACTAAGATATGCAAAATGTTTTTTTGTTTGTTTGTTTATATTATTTGCTTATGTACATGTGCTACTGGATTTTATTTTCATTTATTAGTTTTAATTTTAATTTAATTAATAATTTAATTTTAATACAACTTCGTTTTGTTTAAATTTAAATATAAATTTTAAAAAGTTTTTGTTGCTCTAGGGAAATAAGAAGCAGTTTTTATATTTTTTAATTAGCTTTTTAATATTAATGTGTATATTTTTGAAGCACGTACACAAGTTCTCCCCACGTTCTCATGGGTTCCCTCAGAGTTCTCCAGGGTCCTCTCTCCTCCCACATTCCCTCCTCGTACCCTGACCAGGATAAAGTGCTTACTGAAGATCAATAAGCACAAACTCACTACCTTAAACTCAAAGCTCAGTGATTAAGCTCTGATGATGGACTGATGACCTGAGGG
This sequence comes from Pangasianodon hypophthalmus, assembly GCF_027358585.1. Lineage (NCBI taxonomy): Eukaryota > Metazoa > Chordata > Actinopteri > Siluriformes > Pangasiidae > Pangasianodon > Pangasianodon hypophthalmus. The sequence goes on along the minus strand of NC_069711.1, from coordinate 33,558,366 downwards.
TTGTGATTTTTTTTTAAATCCTAAATCTACCCCAGAATCACTGTAGGACATTAACTACTCAGCTTTAAGCTCGGATCAGATTCAGCCTCAGGTGTTTAGTTAACTTGAATAAAAATGTCAGCAAGTTTGATTTATTTAAAGGCTTTTGTGGATTTGTAGAGAGTGTTATCACTTTTTTTTTTTTTTTTTTTATCATATCTTTTTTTTTGCATCATTTTTGCATCAGAGCTGAAGGGAGTTTCACATTTCACTTCATACTTGGCTTTTTGTTCCTTGAACATATTTTAGGAAGAACCAGAAGCGCATTAGAAGTCTGGAAACACAGTTCTGCAATTGATTTCTTTCCCTCTTGGAATATCTCGAGGCCCAGTGATACCTCTCTCTTGTTTACACAGCCTTATGTATTTCTTGACTGGCGGTGGCATGGAGATAAGCAGCCGTCTGCTCGTGTTTTATTCAACACGGCTTTTTCTAAATGCAGCTGAATCCGCTGCTGGCATACACACTCACGATGGAAACAATGATGCCTTGTGTGTGTGTGTGTGCACGTGTCCTAATCTTCATATTTGTGTGTCAAGCTTGCCGTTGGTTCAGCCATGTAGAACGTTAATAAGAATGGAAATGCCATTTCAGGGCATAGATAAGTGGGGTTGTTGGCAACACACACACACACACACACACACACACACACACACATACTGGTTTTTAAGTCTTACGAGGACTTTGCCGGCCAAACCAGTTGAAACGTGGTTTAAGGGGACCCACCTTTCCCTTTGTGCTACAGCAATGCCGTAAACATCAAAAAATTTGGTTTTTTTTTAGCAAGACAAATTTCACTTCAGATTTCTTCTACGCAAAATTAAACTCTTAAACACAAGACCTGACATTATGGTTGCATATAAGGACCGTCTGAGAAGCTCCCGCCTCCGACAGAATTGGTACTTATAAGGTCACACCGCTTTATCGGGACATCAGTTTAACAATACACAAAAAAAGACTTTACACTGTATTAGAAGGACAGGCATGTTTTATTGGTACTCGACTTAACACAAACACAAACATGACCACATGGTGATTTACCGGGTCACCTGTGACTTAACAGAACAAGTCCTTCTATACAACAATTACAGAACATTAAGCAACTCAGGTTAGGGATACTACAACTGAGCACTTAAAAAACATAACTGTTAACTGTTAACATAATTTTTAACTCTGTTAAATACAGTCCCCTCTGAAAAGCAAGTTCAATTATATTGTTTTTCCTATACCTAGACATCTGGGTTTAAGATCAAATGACGAATATAAAACGATAGCTCAGAATTTTAGCTTTTTTTCCTGATATTTACATATAGATTTTTTAAACATTTTATTTTCAAGTGATGAAGTATGTTGGAACATGTGACTGGTGTTTCTTGTTGCCCAGGTGTATCCTGTTAAATTGATAGTTTAAAGAATTAGTAGCTATGAACAGCTACTCTTGTTTTGAGCGATGTATATGGGATGTATGTATGCTGGCTTGATACAGTTATTGCAAGTAAGGGATATGAACCAAATATTAAGTGCTGTTTAATTTACTTTAAGAGAATTTGTGCCTATACCAAAAGGTGCCATGTTTTAATCTGTGTAACACAGATATAAAAATCAGGAAATGAAAGCTGAAATTCTAAACCATCATCTCATATTCATCTTTTGACCTCAAACCCAAACGTCTTCAGTGTATAGCAAAAACAGACTAATTGAGCTTGCTGTTCCGTTACTTTCAGAGGAACCTTTATGTAGCATCCCTTGCCCATTTTTCCTGCTTCTAACACATCAACACAGAGAACTGACTGTTATACCAATATATCCCAACCCTCAACAAATGCCATCGTAGAGAAATAATCAATGTTATTCACTTCACCTTTCACTGGTTGTTATGTCTGATTGGTGTATACAACACGTATCAAAAGAATCAATTAGATTGTGATGTTTAAAATTGTGAACCTTATAGCCAGCTTATTGCACATAAAACAGCAGGTGCTCTATGGGACATGGGCAAAGCATCTGTGTTTGAGACTAAACAAACAAGTATATAAATATGCACATCATACAACCATAAAGACTGGGAGATATGATGACATATACTTTTGTTTCAAATTAAAAATAGGTAAAACAAAAATGATAATTATGAGTTATATGACTAAAATAAAAGTCAAAACCACATATATAACTTGGAAAATACAACCAGAACATCCAGCTTTGGCTTCTTTTGGTGGGTGATCCTTCTGCATCCCTGTAAGAAGAGATTACCACATTATTCAGCACACAAACAGTGTGGACTGATCATGACCAAAACAATTGGGCATGTAACACATCAATATGTTAGAAAAACCTACCAATCTGCACTGGTGCACTCATAGACACATTCATATTCTCACTTTCAGTGCCATTCTCAGATTCACTTCCATCAGTTTAGCCAGGAGAACTAAATGAACACCACGGTAGGGTCAGGGTTTTGGGTTTGGCAGCCATGGCAGAGTCTACATTCCCACACCAGATATCTCCTGGGGTTTGGAAGCTTTTAAGTGCAATGAAAGAAGATGACGTTGCCTCTGTAGTACGCAATGACTTTTGTAATTTCTAATCCATCAGTAGTTTTTCTTATTTTCAGTACAAGAAATTACAGATGACTGAAGACACTCCTCAGCTTCATCCACTTTAGCTTTGCCCTCTGCCATTAATGATTCCTCAACATCTCCATGTAAATCACTTCCACCAGCTCCCTCTCTTACTTCCAACAGTTGCTGGCTTGCAGATGTTCCAGTGACTGTTGTTGGCAGCATTAAACTGTCTGATGCACTGCCTAAAACTGCAACTTTTGACGTTCTGTAGGTCTCAGACACTTGCTTACCCTGAACTTTGCTTGAAAGATTATCTGAGGTTTGTGTATAGCTCGCTTCACTGTCATAATCTACATCAGTCAACTGCTCCTCATAAAGTAAACCAACTTCTTCTCTGGCCTTAACACACACGTTTCCCTTGCTTGCACCTTCAGGATTCAACTTGGCAATCTGGGAATAAATAGCCTTTCGTTTCTCCATATTCAAGGGGCATTCTCCTTGTAACTCTACTGAACTCTCAGATTCACTGTCTGACTCTGACTGTGGCACATATTCTTCATCTAGTGATTCATCCTCACCAGTACTTACTCTCTAGTACCAGAAAACAAACGATCACTAGAAATTGCACTTGCAAATGACTAAAATTTATATAATGAATTATAAATGCACTCACCCATGATAGTGACTCATTCTTAATAAGTTTTACAAAGCAGGACTTGTGCCAAAAACAATTGCAGACTGCAAAAGAGAGAGAAGTAAATAAGTAAGAATGTAAGATTTCAATACAAATAAAACTAAAAACACCACAACTGTTGCCTTAACTCAATATAAAAAGATGAAGCTTAGAATTTTATTAATAATTTTCAAACCTTATGAATTTATGAGACCAGGACCACTGTCTGGAAACAATGGGCCAATTGGACAAACCATACCAGTTATAAATTAACTGCCATCTTAAATACTGTAAAGTACATTACTGACCTTTGCATCTCAGACCAATCCATTTGAGTGATGCTACAGGTCCAACACATGCTGCACATTTGTTCATGCTCGAAACAGTTGTGAAGACCATTTCATGTTTACAATTCTGTGAATAGAATTAATAAAACTCATTTGACATCACAACCAAAAATATTTGTCTAAAAGTAACTCTAGTGGAGGAATAACATGGAAAGCAAAATCCATTTATTTGATGTTAGATGATGTGCACTTTGGGCATTTTCACAACTCAAATACAAATACAGACAAAAAGAGCATGCCTGTTAGAGGTTTTACTCTTGACTTTATATAACAAAAGCTGAGGTGACAAAATACTAACAAGTATCTGGATATTCTAGATACTGCATCAGCATTCTCTTTCACACGTCTTCATTTTAATTCTGGATGTGTTTAAGTATGAGGCAATGGTGACAAAAAAAGCAAAATGTATGTTTTTAAAACAAATCAAAAATGATCAAAATAACTGATAAATATAGGTTTTGATAGCAGAACATGTTGCTCACTAATGTGATATTCGACATAGTGTATGAATGGCTTTGGTCATTACACATACAGTAGATATTTGAAATTATGCAACATGAAATAAATTATACAAATAATGAAGGAAATTATTGATGATGTATTCCATAGAAATATCATAAGCCAGAAATAATGTCTATCCAGCAAACTTACTTTTTCTGTTTTCTCACTTGGTGCTATTGTATCTTTTTCCTCAGGCCCAGATTGCTCCTTCACAATGGTAATCTGAAATATTAGACAACAAAATGTTAAGGTTACAGATTAACCAGGCTAGGAGTATTTTCTGGCAAACACCAAACACCATTTTCATGAATTAAAATGTTACACCGAGTGGGTGGTGGGTACAAAAGTTAGTGTCACATTCAAGATCCAAAAGGGCAATACAATTTTTAAACCTATTTTGGTTCAAACATGCATTAGCTTTAACTAATGGTGTTTTCCATGCAAACTACACCATTAAATAGGCAACAGTAGTCTACAACAAATGTGCTATGCATCAGTTCCTTGACACTCACACTATACTATGTCCAGTTACATTTTCTGACATGTCTGACCTCCAACAGCTCTCTGCATGCATGTATCAGGCACACTTTACTCTCGCACTCGACTTTATGACTATTTGATATACAGGAAGTGTATCCAAAAAAAATTGAAGACATCAAAAAAACTCCATTCTCATTCCAAACATCAGACAGGCAGGGCAGCTATAGTGTCTTTCTAACCAGTTTAGTGACATTAGCAGGCAATGGCTATCCTTTTGGACATAATTAATCAGAAGATGATCTCAAAATTACCTTTTCTGTCTCCTTTCTTGGAACCTCAGGCTCCATCTTGTCCTTTATAGTCGTCAGCACTGTTGTAACCTCAGTAATGGTTCCAGCTGTATTCTAAAAACAAAAATAACAAGAGATTTCTATGATGATAAACCAGCACCCAAGTCAGATCAATACACATTTACAGTGCACCACTCCCAGTGACTCTGAAGAGGCAGATAAATACCTAATAATGTATATGGTGTTCATGATATAGCTTCACAAAGTGAAGTCCCTCGAGACCAGGTTTCTGTCAGACGCTTTACACACAGCTGCTGATGTGCATTTACTATCACATGTCTACAAGGTCCCATTAATACCCAGTGTACTGATAAACCAGTGCTGTGCCACACACAAGCTGATGAACACAGAGTCATCATATAAATCAATACTGTCCTCATATACCATGTACTAGTCAAACACACTGACACACACTAATATTCCTCTGGTAGAGGATCCTTATAGCATAGTTCCTAAAGGTTCTCATTAGACACAGTGTTCTCATAAAACAGGTCTCAGCCATACACATCACATACACACACTAACTACATTCTTAATATAGTGCCTACAACTGCAGACACTTCTATCTCTGTGCTCAAGAAATGTTTCCAGTGCGAGGAGCAGCTCACAGACACACTTCACTATTACAGTGCACCAGTCCCAGTGACTTTAAACAGACAGTGTACTGTGATTAAAAACTCCCTCAAACTCCGCAAACTGCACAGAACAATTAGGGAGATAATTAATCAGATGATGATTTCTACAATTTACCTTTTCTGTCTCTCCTCCTGGAACATCAGTCTCCAACTTGTCCATCACAGACGTCAGCTCTGATGTAACCTCAGTGACGGCTCCAGCTATATTCTAAAAACAGACATCACAAAACATTTTTCTCATTTCACAATTGTTACACACACACACAGTATTCCCAAGAAGAATTTGGAATCAGCGATTTTCTGTAACAGTTGTGCTGGAAGTTTCCAACGAGTTTCAATCAACAAATTTTCAGTTCATCCACAGTAGCGCATCAGCTGTCTTCCATCATTGCATCTCTCAAATGCTCTATAGGGTTTAGGTCAGGGCTCTGGGAAGTGTTCATATGTGCACTGTATATACAGTATATTAGGGAAGTGCACTGTATATATGGTATACTATTTATACCCATATAATGAACATCCATCAGTGACAATGATGCCCGTAAAAACAGTGCTGTAGCTGATTAACTCATAACTGCACCCCACACACTGTAACGTGTGTGTCACTGCTGTACTCACGGTAGACCACATATATACTCAGTGCTGCTCCTATAATGGTCCCCTACTACTGAGGGATGAGAATATAACACACTGCACATAGTAAAAGGAATGAACTCTAGTCAGTAACTATACATCTATTAAATGCCAATTTAAGATAATGTATGTGGTGTACATGATATAGCTTCACAAAGTGAAGTCCCTCGAGACCAGGTTTCTGTCAGATGCTTTACACACAGCTGCTGATGTGCATTTACTATCACATGTCTACAAGGTCCCTTTAATACCCAGTGTACTGCTAAACCAGTGCTGTGCCACACACAAGCTGATAGGGGGATCATTAATCAAAACATGATTTCTATAGTTTACCTTTTCTGTCTCTCCACCCGGAACATCAGTCTCCAACTTGTCCATCACAGACGTCAGCTCTGATGTAACCTCAGTGACGGCTCCAGCTATATTCTAAAAACAGACATCATAAAACATTTATTATTAATAAAACCAAATTTTCAATACTTATTATTCAAGCTTGTAAATTGGGTATAGAATTGTATATGTAAAATCAACAGGTTTTAATTCATTATATATTTCTGTAAATGACCTGTTCTGTTTGGTTGATGGCTGCCTGGGTATCTTCGGTCACAGGGGTAAAGGGGTCTGCCTCAGAAACAGCCTACAGAACAGGTTAAAGAGCAAGATGAAAGGCATGTATTAAAACTGGAGCACTGCTTGGTTTCAGCAGACCATGTTAGCCATCTTCCAATTCTTTCACTGACTACAGGATACCTGGTGCTGTGACAGAGACTGATTGTCTTTCACCCTCCTGGCCTCACTCAATGCCATAGTGCTGTTTTCCTCTGGTGGCAGTTGGTGTTCTTCAGCTACAATCTGTGAAGATTTGTTAGGACAGTGTAAAATATTGGGAATATAATTAGATGATTGTAGCATGTAATGATTTGTAAGTTATGTTTGCACCGGCATGTTTAAGCGTGGCCCAATAACACTGAATAGTTCAATCTTCAATACCTTATTTCTCCAAGGCAGCTCAGAATTGCCATAGTCGTATGTGATTTCTTCTCCAGGGTCGATGCTCCTAGTCGCAAATAAACACAGATGAGGCTTTCCCTCTACAGTGATTATTTTCATTTTGCTGTTTGGGCTGATGTGGTCATCATTGACAAGTCTCCCAAGGGAACCATCTTCTCTGGAAGCATCGACACTGAAGCATGATATAAGACAACACATAACATCTTGTGGCTGCACAGAAGACCTTTTCAAAACTTTATGCATTAGCATGATCTTACAGAAAACATTATATGAAGAACAATGCAATGTTATACATACCATAAGAGTCTTCCATTGAAACGGAATTCATACATGAACGCTTTCATGGCATCGTGATATAACTTCTGTCGTCGTTCACATTCAGCTTTGTTTATGAGTTGTCCTCTGTACTCCAAAAGAAAATCTCCCTTATCAAAATGAACACAACTGAATACTCCACGTCCTGTATGAGAAAGCACAACACCTGTTAGTCCAGTGTTTATTCAAGCCGAGCAGCACATCTGCAGTGTTCTCTAACATCCTGATGCTCCTAAATAAGAATAATAATTTTTTAAACAAAAAAAATAACAAAGAATGACATATTAAGACTTACCTATAAATGAATTTATATATTTCACATCAAATCCCTCCTTGTCTTTGGCAGCAGATGTGAAATATTCAGCCTCCTGTTTGGGATTGTCTCTCCTCCTCCTCCTCAGCTTCATCTCACACAGTCTGTACACCGGGCGCTGTGTGTCCACGCACAACTCATCCTTAGTACTTTAGTTCATTTAGTTTATACTTAAGTTTGAAGCCTTAAAACACTTTGGCCTGTATATAGGTTATTGTTATATAAATGTAAAGCAATGTAAATTTCCTGTGAGCCTACCGAGGGCTCCATCAGTGATGCTGAGGGATGTGCAGTTACTCTGCTGTGACGTCACCGCAGCACCAGCACACACAGCTGATAAACAAACCACACCACTCTCATTTATATACTATATATAAAAATATATAATAAACATATATATAATAAATATATATAGTTATTTAAAGGTGCGAACTAGCTTATTTACGAGGCGTGTAGAGACTGTCAGGGGTCAGAGAGAGTAAAACCCGCAGCTGCAGCATGATAAAATGTTAAAGTGTTAAATCGCGCGCCCCCGACGCGCGCTCCCGACACGCACTACAGCGGCGCGAGCTAACAGGAAGTGGTGCAGCCAAACTAAGCAACTGCAGCTAACTAACAGTTAATAGAGTTCGCTCCAGGATTAATAAAATAACACCGAAATAAACACTTCTCCAGTCTCCATGCTGTTTGTTGTTTACCGGTTGTTGCTTGTGTTCAGCTAACGCAGGCCACTCGAAACCATTTGAGCTACAAACCATACACCCGCACTGTGTTCCGGAAGAGATGATTTAAAGATCAGCGATGTCGCACATTAGCATTAAATATCATTAGCAACGCTACCATGCTAATTTACCGATATTTCCCGTTTATATTAATTAAACCAAATTCACATAAACCATAACCTACACTTAAACTCATTCATTAAAAATACATTTGCCAAGTTTTTAAAGTAGAGAATTCTGTGATTATTATGGTAACTAGCAGGATTTTTAAGATATACTCATTAGACTAAACATGTACCCCATTCTCATGAGCATAATCTTTTATTTTTTAATCTGAATATGTATAAACTAAAGTAAACGTGCATTTTGCAATATAATCATATAAAGTACATTTAATAAAGTGTATAAAGTTAATTCTCATACCTGTTTTTTAAAGATTGACGTATTATGAGTTCCGCATGATGACGCGCTGCACATAGAGAAACTCCGCCCACAAACCGAGACACGTGACATGAATGACATCGGCCGCAGCCAATCAGAGCGCGAATTAGGCGAGTCAGCGGTAGCCAATCAGAAGGCTCAAATTTTGTGTGAGTGTGTAAGTTGGTGCAATACCAAGACCAGACTAAAGGGGGCGCTATATTAAATTCCGAGTTAACACTGTGTAAAGTCAGTTTCAGGGGTATGTGGTGTAAGTGGACTTCGACCGAAACTTTGAATTTTAGCTTCTTTTACTTAGATATATATAGATATATTAGAGGAATTATGGGGACACTGTCCCTGTCCTCATAATTCCAAATGTCCCCGTAGTGTCGGTACGTAATCAGGTCAAAAGTCCTCATAAGCCACAAAAACCAACGCACACACACACACACAGATTTATGACTGAACAAGGACAGCACAATATGAGCAGGTCTGAGGCAACAGATGTTGAGTAAAAGAGCTCATTCTGTTGATGATATTATTCCTGCTCCTGCTCTAATAAAGCTGCTGAACAGATCCACAGACAGAAAGAAGCATATAAAAGAATTATATATAAATAAAAATTTAAAAAACAAATTCAAAAACTCTTTGGAAAGCAGTTTACGACCCTGCGCCATGCAGTTCTCAGCTCAAAAACCCCTAATGAGAAACAAAAGCAACAAAAAAACATTAGAAAGGCTGTTCTGTTTGATGGCCAAGATTTATAATTACTTAAAAGTTGGCAAAGGTAGCAATTAAGTCCACAAATAGTAACAGCAAGCTAACAATGGAGTGTACTGCAAATAACAACACTTTGAGAGAAAAATTAAAGGCCTGAGAGAAGCATGAGTGAGAGGCGGAGGGAGTGTGGGAGGAACAAAACAAAGTTAGCTTCCATCTCTCCTGGTTTTCTGGGGCCAAATTCTGTTTTTTCAGCATCTGACTCTAAAACTAGTCCCTGATTTTCTGCATCAACAGCTGACATATGAAGCACTTTTGCTTGGAATTTAGTACCAAGTATCAGTATAGCGTGTGAACTTAATCTTTAATAAAAATCCAAACCAACAAGCAAACACTCAAACAAATATAGGAGGGGGGGGACAATAGAATCACGCCAGCCAAAAATCATATGAGTGTGAAAGAGCAGTTTAAATAGAGAGTGTGATTGGGAGAAAACAGGAAGCAGGAGTGCCAGAAGTCAGGTGAGTGTGAGCGTTGTGAAATCCGGCCTGGAATCGGATCAGTGGTGGAACTGGATGTGACAAAATCAGTTTTGTCCTGATTAAGCTTCAGTATGTTATAGAAATGTCTGACAGTGTAACTCTGAAAGAGATGGAAGTCTCAAGTTGTGTACTGATCTCATGTCTCTTGAATATCTTCTTTTCTTTTTGTTTTTTAGGAAAACAAAAAATGTCCTAAAATTGACCCTTGAGGAATTCCATAGGTAGATTTTTTCTACAAAGCAACAAGAAACTGTCTACTTATCATATATATTGAAATATTTAAAATGTATACCTGTACCTGAGAGAACAACAGCTGAGAGGCAGAAACACAATCAGCTTTTCTGGTTTTGCTTGGCGGAATTCAGTATTTTAAAATACTGAAGGATAATTACTACTTAAAGAGTTTTCCTCCAGTTTCCCAGTTTTAGTACTCCACACTTGATACATAAATCAGTTTTCTCTAAAATTTAGAATCACGTTTTGCAACATCTGTATTGAAATATCTGGAAGTTCTTTGGTCTAGCAACAGTTTTGGGAAATAAATGAGACGGAACTCTACAGTCGTGTATCAATCTCATGTCTTCTGATGATATTTTTTTTTTTAGAGCTAGTACATACAGTGAGAAAAACAAAAGAGGCCCTAAAATCAAACTTTAGGGAAATATTTAAAAATCTAAAACTATGCCTGAGAGAAAAACAACTGAGGCGAAAGCAAATTCAGCTTCTGGTGCTCCTGGTTTTGTTTGGCCAAATTTCCGTAGTTTTAGTTAACTAAAGCAGAGATCAGATTCTTAAACTACTTCCAAATTCACGCTTGATACTCAAAACAAAAGGGTCCTCATGACTCGTCAATTAATCTTTTTTTTTAATAGAAATTTAATACATCATCATATTGCTTTTGTCCTGTTTAAGCAACATAATCCATAAGCGTCATCCATTTTAAATACATGTGACACCTGTGTGGGCTATCGACAGTTTTGATAAATAAAATTTATAGTTGTGTATCGATCTCACCTCTCATGATGATATTTCTAGAGCTAGCATGTACAGTGAGGAAAACAAAAGGGGTCCTAAACTAGAACCTTGAGGACCTCCACAGGAAACATAGCTTTTGTATTTTAAAAAAAACTGATTCGAATTTCTTTCATAAAATTTTCTTTCATAAAATTTTCCTTAAACCATTAAAGTCTTACTTTAAAAAGGAAGATTATAAATGTGCTTGATCATATCAGATATTAAATCTAGCAAAATCTTTTTTATTCTGTGTTTTATATAGTGTTTTATTCTGATATGTGATAAGTGTAAGAAAAAGTTTGCGAGGCAGTACTGGAGTTATCAGATTATCATATAATTAGACCCATGCAGAAGATTTGTAGACTGTAGACTGTTGTCAGGGGCCAAAACTTGTTTTGTATCAGAGTATAATAGAGCTGTCACTATCGATTATATTGGTAATCAAGTAATCTGATAATTATTTTCAGGATTAATTGAGTAATCGGATTTTTTTAAATTCACAACAAAAATAGACTTAAGTGAACAATAACTTGACTTAAGATAATTATTTAATCTCATTAATCCATATATAATTCAAAAGTTTCCATCACTCAATATTTGATATGTGACCACAGTTTTATGACAGAAATGCTACATTCATTATAATTCCTTGATTTGTGTGATGAGTAACCACGGAAACATGCGAACTCAAAGCAGGAGTTATGACCTTATCACGAAACACGCGATGAACAGTGAACATTGTACACATTTGGAAAAATACTGATGCATTCACATTTATTTCACATTTGGTCAGAGATAATTAGCATTTCTATCTACGTTCTATTCAATTGTGTGCTCTGATGTGTGTTTAAGTGGTGAAACACTCTTTCGTAATGCGATGTGAATACATCATACACATCATACACATCACACTCTTCATTTTTGGGCTTGTGCTTCAAACAGGTGCGCAAGTTAAGATTATTAAAAATGTTTCACATCTATCTATAGTGAACTTACCGCGCTGTGTCTGGCGGCAGGTCCGTGAAACCTGGATGTCGCCTCTTCAGGTGCTGCAGCATTGACGATGTGCTGTTATGGTATTTGAGTTCATTTTTGCGGTGACAGCAGACAACAACATTGTTTTTCATATCTAATGTAAAGTTCTCCCACACAGTTGACATTCTTTGCCGTTTGTTTACCGTGTCTCAAAACAGTAAATTGTAATCGAGGATTTTTTTAAATCGGGTAATCGAGTAATCGTGACAGCCCTATCAGAGGGTAGTTAGGCAGGTATGAAGGCAAACTGTCTGAAGATAAACTGTTAGAGAATTAATTTAATTAATTTAATAATCAACACCTGCTGACCAATCAGATTTGAGAATTCTACAGCACTGTTTAATAATAAACATTTCTACATTCACTTATACTGTACCTATTGTTTGGTTACATTTTCAATTTTAAGGTATTTAAAATTAATAATTGAAAATAAAAATGATAATAAAACAGAGTGTGCTTTGAAAACTTTTCCTCCAGGTCAGAGCTTTTGGCTCATCTCTACAGTAGTACTGTGTGTTTTTACCCAGAATGCAATGCAGCTGGCAGGGCTTTCCTGGCACAGATTACAATAATTAAATCTCTGGCTACAGATATAAACAAACAATAGCGTCGGATATTAAAAATCTTGCATCAGTACACACAAACAGGATGTTTCAGGATTAGTTACGGCACGGAAAACCGAGGTGCGTTTGTAGCTGAGCTTATTCCTTACTGAGGTGTTGATTTTCACTCTGGATGGAAATCGCCTTTAGTGTAAAAATCCTAAAAAGAAACTTGTCTTCCTTAGTCATGTGGAAACTTAGGAATGTGATTCACAGAGTATGTGTGATTTGTAGAGCACACAGGAATCCAATATGCTTTAAAAAGCTTATACAGAGTTTAAAGCCTTCAGTCATCTTCATAAAGTACAACTGAACCGAGGTAACAGGTCGGCTGTAACCACACGGTAGAGGTGATCTTTTGGTTTAAGCCAATGGTACGGACAGACACTGAATTTCATTTCCTGTGGGCTGGATTTCCCCCAAAATGTGCATTCACTTTAACAAATATGCAATTTGGGGCGGAGTCAGTGCAAATTAATTAAAAAGTAAATTAATTTATTTTGTTATTTAACATTTATGGAAGGAGTCTCCAGTGTCAGAGCTTTGTAACAGTCTGAGGTAAAGCTGTAACTTTACGTTTTCAGACACAGGAAAGTCTGCAGGACGTCAGGACGTAAATGATAACAGGATCTAGCTTGTTTTGCGGGCAGATAAAAAGCATGACGTTCTTTATTTAATCAAAATTGCAGTCAAAACACTGCAGTTGTTGCTCGTGTAAATTAACTGAAAATTAATCGGCCTACAGCCGTCGTTGAGCCTGAATTATTGACATAAAGGACATGATCATTAAGCGTGGCTATTAATTTGATTTCCCGAATATGATCTACAAAACAAGGGTCATTTGTCTTATTGCCATAATCGTAGCAATTTCCCAGCTCAAGGACGTTTCTAGTTATTCAGTAACTGTGTGTTACGGGAAGTTTCTCGGCGTTTCACCTGCATTAGCGCTGTGGGTCAGTGTGACCTGAAGCAGGCTCAACATGTGAGCATTCACCACGGCAAAGTTATTACCTGTCTGTCCGACCCAACACAGTCTTTAATCTCCCCAAAGGCAGAAAGAGACACGGGTTTAAGGCAGCACATGAGAAATTCAGGGCTGAAAATACTCATGAACACACACACACACACACACACACACACACACACACACACACACACCTGAATCTGTCCTTGACTCTGTTGGTGGTGAAGTATTTCCTGGTTTTAGAAAATAACATTATTTTATTGCATGTCATCTTCTCAATTATATTCAACATAGTAGTTTTTTTAATTTGTTTATTTTTAAATAGTTTCTTGGTTTATGTTTTATCATATTTCAGCTAGCAGAAAAAAAATCAGTTCAATTCAATTTTATCTGTATAGCTCTTCTAACAATGGACATTGTCACAAAGCAGCTTTACAGAAATATATAAATTCAGTATATACATTTTAAATTTAAGAATTTATCCCTAATGAGTGAGCCAGAGGTGAAGGTGGTGAGGAAAAACTTCCTGAGACGACATGAGGTAGAAACCTCGAGAGGAACCAGACTCAGAAGGGACCTCATCCTCATCTGGGTGATAAAGGATAGTGCCATTATAAATAAATCTCTTCTATAACTGTGTACTACATGGACAAATAGTACAATTATGTAACAAAGAAATTCTTTATAGTTTTAACACAAAGTCTATTTTGTTGAAGTTATCAACTGTTCACTGATGGAGACTTGAGTTCATATGACTGTTCATATGAATTGCAGTCTAAAGCCATCTTCATGGTTTCTAAGTGGCATCATCCTCAGTTATCTCACTGCTCTTCAGGCTGTGTGTGTGGAGCAATCCTCAGGAGCAGCGAGTGATCTCCGAGTGATGAGAACTCCAAGCAGAAGTAGAGCATCAGGATGGATCAGGCAGGTCTGGAGAGCAGAAGGGGTCAGGATCACTGGCATCTCAGGAGATCTGCTTCTTCAGTCCATGTTTCCTCTCCCGCAATTTTTTTCAGGCTAGACATTACTCAAAAACCTCATCTCAGACACTTGTGCTTTAGTAGCTGGTAGCTGGACTTTTCAGCAGGGATAGGAAACTAATCAACTTTTGGGGCAGTGTGATGAAGTGGAGTCACTGTTACCACCTATAACACCTACATAGCTACATTTAGTGCTGTGAAATGTTCGTGAAACAGCTTCCTTCACCAGCCGCTCTTTCTCCCTCTCGGTGTTAACGAGAAA
Source organism: Pangasianodon hypophthalmus (assembly GCF_027358585.1). Classification (NCBI taxonomy): domain Eukaryota; kingdom Metazoa; phylum Chordata; class Actinopteri; order Siluriformes; family Pangasiidae; genus Pangasianodon; species Pangasianodon hypophthalmus. Next base: position 33,543,244 of record NC_069711.1, on the reverse strand, counting down.
AATGCAGCTTGTCATGTTACTGACAAAACCATAAAGCGTAAACCTCTGACTGCTACAAAGCGCTGACACTGGAGACTCTTCTCATTAATGTCAAATAAACATCTCTTTACAGAAATCCTCACAAGTCCCTACAAGCACATGTCCCTGTGAATGAGCCGTTACTATAGAAACGATAACGGATTAGAATAAGTGCATGAATATAAACCTGCTGTAAGAGCTGCTGATGTAGAAAATTAATCAACACCTTCTGAACAAACAGAATCCAGAATTCAACAGTGAATAATTCGGCATATGAGAATGTTCACTCTTGATGAGGCTTTTTTGCTTCCTTTGAAAAACTGTGGAGCTAAACAACTACTGCTATTTTCTCTAGATTGTTCCTTGTCTGGCTCTTTAATGTGTCCCTGTATGATGCAAATCGAGTCCTGCTTTGAGATGAAAAATAACATACAATATATATATATATATATATATATATATATATATATATATATATATATATATATATATATATATATATATATATATATATACATATATATATAAAGAGGAGACAAATGTGTGTCTTTCTTTTATTAGTTATATAAGTTACATCACAAACTTGTAATCATAAAAATTCACAGTCTACATTCAAATATTTTAGCTTGATTAAAAAATAATCTTTCACACGTGTCCGTTTTATGCAGATGGAAGTTCATGTTCGTTCGTTCTGTGCTATAGAGTTTATTTGACCATTGATACGATAGACACGTCATCTCTATCAGGGTTGCCTGATCCTCCTGTTTAACCTCAGGAAATAAACACATGATGCAAGATCTATCGTTGGTTTTTATTTCCTGTTTGGAGGGGAATCAGAATTACTTTTATTATATTCCGTGAAACATTTTTACCAGGGACTGATGTCTGACCGGGAATTTCTGCTCTCCTTCCCAGATTTCCAAAGAGTTCATTTCTGCAAAACATCAGCCACGATTTCAGGAGCAGCAGACAAGCCAGGAGATGAGGAGAAATCCGTCATAAGCAGTCGTGACACAGCGCCACTTGTCCTTTACGGAAGTCTCTGCATGGACACACACGTCTGTACTTCGCGCCGAACCCAGCGCAGCTGAACAGCAGAGGCTCTTTCTGCAGGCCGCACTCATACGCTGTCGTGGAAAACGCCGGAAAAATGTGATTCATCTCAAATTCCACCACTTCGCACTGCACCTGCAGCCTAAAAAGAGACAGGACGGAGAGAATAACCAGGCGGCAGAGAGAATAAAAAGGATGGACCGAATGGAATTAGAGTGAAAGAGAAAAAGGGCAGGTTAAATGAAGAGAGATGGATGCTGGGGAAAAAGGTGAGGAAGAGAGAAGGAGAGAATGAGCGAGTGGATAATGGAGAGAAAAAAGAACTCTTTCTGCTGGTGTCAGTGAGGTGACAAGATCCACTGTCCTGATCCACACTGTCCCGACTCCATCACTTCTTCCGGCTCACAGCAAACGATAAAACATCCCTTTATACATCATCCTGCTTCCTGGAATAAAACAGATCAGCTACACACTGCACTTCACTGCACAACAACTACACATGCAATTTTCTTTTTCTTCACTGCAGCGTAAAAACAGAATAAAATAGTCTATTAAGTTAACTTTGATTTGCTAACTGCAAACTGGATAGCTAATGTGACTTTAGCCTGGCCAAGTTTGCTAAAAACTAGCTAATATTAGACTAGCTACTATATTTTGTAATTAAAATCAGCAGCCACTAGTGTTTAGCAGGCTAGTCTAGCATGTTTTCTAGTAACCTTAACTAACATTCGGCATTATGGACGACTTACGTCCAAAAGTTACGTTGATATTTATGCAAGGAAAGTCCCTCGTATTCTGACTCGGGTTCCGCCCTTGCTTAAGGTGATTTTCTGGATTTGGCATTCAGGTTATTAAAATCTCCTGCGTGTAGTTCACGCTTCCGAGGTCGCTTCTGAATAGATTTTTTATAGCGTCTAATCAGGGATAGAAAATGCGGACTGATGAAGGAAATTCGAATTTCTATTTTTTCATCGGAAATGACTGCGAGCAGGAAATTTACAAACACAACATTTAAATGACGGTGATGTAGTAAAGCGTTCACTTAGCGCTGCCGTTTCCTCTGTGTGCGTGTACTCTCTCACCAGTTCAGTGATTAGCTGTCAAGATAGATTAGCTAGCCACTATACAGAGTACACTAGTGACTGTGAAGGTCATTGTGAAGGTCGTTAAGGTTAAGGTTAAGGTCACTCACTTGCTCAGCGCCTCCTTGTTATTGACGAAGCGGAAGAAGGCCGGTTCACACACCAGGTTCGAGCTCCTGCAGGCGTCCACACACGACTGGCCCTCGGCCGACACGGCGAGTCTGAGAGCGCTGAGCGGAGGCCAGCAGGGCGGCGCTGTGGAGTTCACCGCCCACGAGACCAGCCCCGAGTCGCCCATCCGCATGAACACGCCTCCGGGCCAAACCACCGACATGTTAGCGGGGGGGAACGGAGCCTCCAGAGCACAAAAGTCCTGCGACAGTAAATATGAAAGGGTTAACTACATCTACAAAAGGGTTTTTCTACAAATATGTTTCTAGAATTACTCAATTCCTACAATTTTCTTCAACCATTTTTTCTTTTCTTTTAAATATCTTCTGTAGATCTTTTTTTCCTGGTCTCTTGCATTCTTTCTTTTATTCCATATTGTATTCCTTCTTTCTCTTCATCTCCCCCACCCTTCTTTTCTCTTTTATTTATTCCTTTCTCTCTCTCTCTTTAATTTCTCTTCCTGTTTTTTTCCTGGTTTCTCTTTCTCTCATTCTCCCTCTTGTTTTTCTGATTCTTTCTTTTCTTATTTTTCTCTTTCACTTCTTCCTATTTCTCTCTTTTTTCATTTTATTCTACATTCTTCCTTTCACTCTTTTTCACTCTCTCCCTGCCCTTGTTCATCTTCTTTATTCCTTTAATATTATTCTCTTTAATATCTCTGATTTCATCACAGTCGTTGTTCCTGTTATTCTTTCTTTCATTCCTTCTTCTCACCATGCCACCCTTTCTTTTTTCTCTAATTTATTCCTTTCTTTCTTGTTAATTGCTCTTTCTGATGTTCTCACAATATCTTTCTCTCATTCTCCCTCTTTCTGTTTTGTTCTATTCTGTCTTTCTTTCTTTCTACTTACTCTTTTTACTTACTTTACTCATTTTTTCTTTTTCTATTCCTTTCCTTCTCTCTCTAATTTCTCTTTCTGATCTGTCACTTTCTCATTCTCTCACAATACTCTTTCTTTCTAATTCTTCTTATTATTCTTTCCTTTTCTCTTCTTTCTTTGTCATACTTACTCTATTTTAAAAAAAAAAATCTTTCTTATTATATCTCAAACATTTTTTTATTACCAACACATTTCTCTCAACACATCATGCTTGATCACTTTCTCTAACACATAATTTTACACACACACACACACACACACACACACACACACACACACACACACACACACTTACCTGATGCTGAATGTAAGCATGCACTCTCTCAAGCATTCCCTCACACGTATACTCATATGGCAGATAAGGATCCACCTGAAAGACACACACACACACACATTTGTTTTTATATCTTTGTTAAAATCCGTTTTTCCACGCTGCTTGTCATTATTCAAGCTAATTGCAGTATAAAAAAGAAACTGCAGCATATTATTCAAAACAGACAAAACCGGTAATTGCTAAACTCGTCAAGCTTAATCGCCTTCGCTTTGTGACAGTCGGGAATCGCTGAGTCGATAAATCACATTTTCATTTTCCTTGGTCATAGATGTAAATGATCTCGTACCTGAATGATGATCTGTAATAAAAAACTGCACACTTGATTAAACTGATTAGATTTTTAGACTCTTGAGAGAGCATAAGAAGGATGCGACTGAACAAAACAGAAACAAAAGAGTCGCAGCAGATGAAATGACGTGCGCTGTAAATATGTCGTGAGCACAGACGTGATTTTCAGCCTTATTCAGGATTTGTTTCCTTTTGAGCCAACGCATCCTAGTCGTATTCACTTCACAGCTAAAACAAGCCTGCTGCCACTCGTCTCTCCGTAGCAGCTGTGAAGCAACGTACAGAAATAAATACGGCTCATTTAAAGCCAGAGAAAAGTGAAGCTCCTTAATGAGTTTCAGGATCGTGTTTGATTGACAGCAGCAGATTCGTATGTTTCAATGTTTAAAGCTTAAATAATTAAAGGACCGTGGGACTGATCCGGAGATCGTGAAGTAATGGTTCTCACTCACTCAAATAAAAATAAAAGTGGAAGTGATTTCATTAAAATTTCATTAAAATCACTTTAATATCTTTATAAGATGCAATTCATATGAACAATTATGAACAAAGGTTAACAATAGTATCTAGGATAGATAGATAGATAGATAGATAGATAGATAGATAGATAGATAGATAGATAGATAGATAGACGAGTCTCTCTCAGACTCCTAATTTGCTATTAGAGAACATGATCTTTGAGCTGTTCAGAGTTCAGAATGAAGACTGATGTAATATTTGATTTAAAGGATTTTCCCCTTACACTGGATCTAAAAATCAACAAAGATTTCATCAGTAAAACACAGAAGCGTGGTGCGTCACAGTCTCTAATTCCATTAGAGTAACAAATATCCATTTCTGATGCATGAGATTTACAATAATCTGGAGTGTTATAGCCAAAATTAACACATTTTCACCAGACATTCGTCATTAGTACAATCCTCACGCTCCACATCTCAAACTTTCCCTCCGATCTTCTCTAACATCTCCATCCTGCAGCAGGTCTCCGGCTGGTCCGTTCGCGCCGCTCTGCCTCCCTGCAGCGCTCGAATCAATGTCCATTTCCTGCGGCTAGCCGGAGCTCTGGGGTTTATGGATCGATTGACTCGTCGGGCCTGCCGAGAGCGGAGCCGTCAGAATCCAGAGCGCCTAATTAATGCTTTCCGCCCACTGATTTCCTTTTTCCTTTCAACCACATGAGATTCCCAAAGAGATGTTTGCTGGAGCAGTTTGACATCTCCAAACCACACACACGTCAGTCTGCGGTAAATGTGTTGGGGTTGTTGAGACATCAATGAGACTAATTGTAATTAAGGAGCTTTAAAGGACGAGGCTAATGGGTTCTACTAAACAAGTTCCTGTGTATGTTTCCCAGCGGTACCCATTAACATCAGCGGAGTTCCCTGGAAGTGGGGGGGGATTAGAGATGGAAAAAAAATTCATTTTATATTTTACGGTTTATAAGACACAGCAAGCCAAACAAAGGCAAGGGTGCCAAAACTTTAATCTTACTAAATACAGAAAAGGCTCAATGCACATTTTGTCAAATTGCATTAAAATACAACAAAAACACAACAAGTCACTCATTTTCTGTAGCTGAATCTCAAATCTTAATCAGAGACATTGCTTACCAAGAGAAGTGAATTTTTTTATGGATTAAATCATCAACGAACGTAAATGAAAATGTAAGCGTAGCAGATGAAACAGTTATTTCTCCACAGGAGAATGAAAAAACAAAATGTTTTTGTATAAAAACGTTGTAGAACTAATTACATGAATATTGACGTAACTTGGATTTAAGTAACTGATTCTGAATACAGCCCACTATATATGAAAAACGTAAAAGTGCGCTTAATATCAGCAGCAAGAAAACGTTACTGTTTGCAAACAGATAAAAACATCATAAAAATCTATTAGAAAAAGGAGATTTGTAAAGAGAAAGACAGTCGATAAACTAGGGAAGATAATTTGACTAATCGGTGAGCGGAGCTATTTCTAGCTCCGCCCACATACCCCTGGGTAAGAAGGGCAAATGACAGTAATGAAGAATTGTTGTATTGGTAGAAAAGGGCCATCATTCTGTATTAAGCAACATAAGCGCCCTCTTCATATCACTCAGGCTGATTCCAAAAACAGTGCAGTTATTACACAGTAATCAGATTAAATCTGATCTAAGCCTGATGTAATCGTTTTTAGAATAATTGGGCTCTAATTGATTGATCATTCATTATTCGATAATTCATTCAAAAGGAACAAATTATCCCCTAATCAACATGTAAATGCGGGAGTCTGTTTGCTTTCTCGACTGGAACAGCTGCACACGATTTAATCAACATGACTGAACTGTAAAGTCTGTTTTCACACAATAACCGAGCACTGCATCATAATCATTATCCTCAAATATGTTTATTTGTGAAATGCATGGTATTTAAACAAGACAGAGTACTAATGACGAGCAGCGCCATCGTCGCTGACGGCTCAAGTAGCCCTGCTGATGAATGCCTAGTTCCTTAAATGCAGTTTTCAGATCAACGTTTAAATGTACGTCAAAAACAGAGGCTCAATTTCTGTGCAACTTTCTGAGCATTTCTGAGGAATTTACACATTTACACTCAAGTTTTTAACATTTTATCACAATGTATAAATATATTCTATAGGTCAATACTGTAAATATACAGTATCTTAATTTTCCATCTTTACGCTGGTTATGAGTGCAACACAAATTGTAAGCATTTATGACCTTCACTGTTTAACAAAACAGTTTCTATAGTAACAGCTCATTCACAGCGACTTGTATGGAGGATGATCCACATAAACGGCTTTAAAAAAAAGCATGTAATCATTAATATAGTAAAGTTTTCCGAAAGGAGATGTTACGTTAAGGAGATGTTACGTTAATTACGTTAAGCTGTTTATGGAAGGAGTCTCCAGTGTCAGCGCTTTGTAACAGTCAGAGGTAAAGCTGTAACGTTAAGTTTTCTGACATTTTCAGGACAGAGGAGTTTACGCTTTGCAGTTTCTCAGTAACATGATAAACTGCATTTTTTGTCTTATTAACTGCAAGAGAGAGAAAAAGAGAGGCTGGTGAGGGAACGACTGATTACAGCTGCTGTAATGTAAGTGAGAGCAGGAACTAACTCATTTCAGGGATGTTCCACAACATTAAATGTAACTATAAATGGATAAAAAAAAAGAATGACACATTTGTAATCATTGAGAAATTGCAAGTCCTGAAGTGTTTTATTCCTCAGTACTACACTCCTACACTCAACTACACCCCACACATCCCTTTGGTTTTATGTACAACAAAGTGTTTTCTTACCAGAAAGCATTTAAAGTAGAATTTTAGGAAGCTAAGAGCAATTAATTAACCAACGAACCCTGAAAGGACCTTTGAAGAGGTTATGCTACAGCTTTTGTCCTCTCAGCCTTGACTTTGCCACCTATGGTTTTTGTCTCCGATCTTCTGATGGATCATTATTAACCATTATTAAAGTCGAGAACAGTTTCCATGGTTACCAACAAGTTGCCAGTCGTTATGTAATGGTCTGTAAATATGTCCATTCACAGCCAGTCTAAACTTTTTTTTTACTTTCTTTTTGTTGTTTTCACACAGTTTGACCCTCTGACCTTACCTTCATCCTCATAATCTCACGCACAGCAGTTTCAAACTCCTCTGAGTTGTTGTAGTCCACGGTCATGACGTGAGGTCGGCCGATGTACTGCTCAGCGTACGGGTGCTGAGAGGAGACCTGGCAAAAGAGAACGAAAGAATAATCCTGGATAATATTCAACTGATTCATCTCAGCAATCAAATCCATTTCTATTTACACTCACAGCACTACATTTTTCATCAAAGCTCAAATCAATTACACTTGAGCACTTTTCATTCTTTTTTTCCAATTGCATCTGCCATATATATATTTTTTTTTTCAGGATTCGATGATCTGCTGTGGATATACACATTTAAAACTACACAACAGTCTGAATTTTTCCAGTTTAGGTTTAGGTCAGCATCATTTTCTTCCAACTAAATTATCCTGTACAGAAGAAAGTCGAATACAAAAGCTTTCTACAAAATCAATAACATGATTTTCTTCATTGCTCTGCAATGAATGAGAAGGTTTTTTTTTAAATAATAACCAGGAGTCGATTAGCAAACTCTCATTCTCATAATTCTAACTCCATAAGAAGCGCTCACCTCTCTGGACGTTGGCTTCCCTCTGAAGAACTCATGATTGAGTGAGCTGTGCGGAGGACGAAACTTGGGCTGCAGAAAAATGCATCCATTGGCTATTGCTTCTAAAGGGGCGGGTCCTTCATAGGGAAAACCAAAGCCAATGAAGAGCTGGATGGGAATAATAAAAAGACAACTTTTGAGCCAGGTTGAGAAAAAAACCCTCAGACTTCGGAAGGGGATAAAACCTTGGGATAAAACAGACAGAGTGGTACTTGTAGACTTAGGATGGAATAAAACGTCACCTTGGCCTTGCGTAGAAGCTGTTGCAGGTCCTGTTGAGGCAGCAGTCCATGATTCTTAACAAAGGCAGGGACCTCAGGGGGGCGCTGTGTCTCATAGTACACCGTCCCATGTACTTCCATATAGCGATGTAGAATCTCCAGGAACTTCTCTTTACCCTGGTGTTGGATAAATCCAAAACATGAGTAAATATTTGAATCCTAGCAGCCAAAGGTGCTTAACTTCCTAGTTGGCCATTGCTGCAGTAAATTCATGTACAGTAGCTGGACTTCGGATGAGCACACTGGTATTCAAATAACTACAGACTATTTTACTATTTAATTAATTCAACAAGTCAAAATAGCAAATTAAAAGCATGACGGAAGAGCTTATATTGATAATATAATAATATTAGTGATAATAACAACTAAGACTATTCATGCAGCAGTATATTGGAGATATACTAGACTCCTACTAAATTTATTTCAATAATCAGCATCTTGTCACTGATATATCATTTTATTAGTAAGCACTATAGTCTGAAAAGCAATAGCAAGTTTCATTAATAACAACAGCGATATATATTTAAATCACTCAAGCTGAATCATTAATCATTGTGTATCTGAATCATTAATCATTGTGTGTTTATACCCCACACAGGACCACCAGCTGTCTTTTTCTAATCTATATTCACCGTTCAACCTCAAGCCACCCACTTAGCCCTCAGGTTAAGTTTCCAAACCTTCCAAATGTCACCTGGCACCACCTCAAAGAGACGGCTGCCCCCTCACACTAAACACTCACTGTGACAAGGCTCATGGCAGAACAGTATCGCTGCCAGAATGTTAAGCAGGTGGCAAGTTTCCGAATTTGAAGAGTAGCACCATGCTTGCAAAATCTGCTCACGTATTTTTGATGGCTTTTTAAAGCTGGCTGGTTCAGAAATGAAGTGGTGGGGGGTGTAGGGTTGGGGGGATGGATGGGGGGTTGGGGGGGTAGGGTATAGGGTGGGGTTAGTTGAAGTGCTAGAAGATAGTGGCACTCAGATGCTGGACCGAAAGGTCTTTTTTTGGCTATAATACAGCCAATTCAAATCATTTTCAAATCAAATCCTGAAATTGAATTGATTCAAACTAATTTAGAAAGCGTGACTTTTTCACAGCCTTCAGGATTTGCGATTCAAGATTTTATTGTTATTGTCTTGGGCAACAAAGTAGCGCTTTCAGTATGCATCTATATCTATATCTGTATAAACAGAGTTTAAAAAAAAAGAGCCAGAAAAGAGGCAGACAAAAAACCACGGTGTTTTATATATATATATATATATATATATATATATATATATATATATATATATATATATATATATATATATACTGTATATATATATATATATATGTAGATATAAGGACATTCTAATGCACTTAAACATAATGATTTAATCAGCAAATATGAACCACTTCAGTAGCCAATTTTTTTTTAAAAATTGACATGGTCTTCTCCTTGGTCTCGCCATCATTGTGTGCGTTTGTTTTGGTTTTGGTTTTTGTTCAAGTCCTGTCTCCACCACATTCTGTCATTGTCTTGTTGCCTGATTGTGTTCACCTGCTCTTTGTTTAGTTTGTCTACTGAGTATTAAGCCTTATTTTCCAAGTTTCTTGTTGTTCTGACCAGTGCCTGGTAGTTCTGCCTACAGTAACTTTACCTCTGTCTCTACTCCAGGATTGCCTTTTAATAAAGGTCGCATTGAGTTTAAGCACTTGCATGGTCCTGCTTCTCACCACACAGGATATAAAGTATTTGTATATCTGAAAATCGAAGCATTTTGCACATATATCAATCAATCAGCAATATTTTTCATTGTCTTTACCTTGTCAGAAAGAAGCTGTGAAATATTAGAAGATAAAAATATAGAAAGAAAATATTAATCTCACATACTTGCTAAGACTTTATTTCACAGCTATTGGTGTCATTAGATTCTCACTATTCTAATGATATCCATTTAATATCTCACAGTTATATCATTTATGAGTTATGCAAATTGCAAATTGGAAATTGGAAAGTGAAGAGCAGAGGTCTGAGGTAATAAAGTATAATTACCTTTTGCTGTACGTATATCTGGTTAGTACTTTTCATTTTCAAACATCACCACATTTACTCTATAATCATATATTTGTAAAGGCATGTGGTGACTTTTTAGCATCCGACAGCTTCAAGGAGTTGATCTAAATCCCTAATAAATCTAAACTTTAAAGAGATTTGACAGCAAGAATGAGACCTAATCCCCATCTCTGTAATCTAGCTGCTGCTACAGACACTTTGTATTCATCATGGCAGTTGTTATTAGGATTCAGCTAGTTTGTATTATCAGAATTATTATCATGCTAGCTAACATTTGAGAGATTAGGACTAAAGCCGTTGTTAGATAGTGTTAGCTAATGTTTTCTCTGACATTCATCGGTTCCTTGGTGAATGGGACACTAATTTACCATCAGTAACTAAAGTCAGTTTGTGATCTGAAGCAGATGTCTATTTCTGTTACTTTCATACTTCAAATAAGTTTATGGGTTTATACTTTTCTACCTTTCTACTTAAGCAAAAACCTTCTGTTCTTTTAGCACCTATGGTGAAAATATTAAAGAAAATGTAACAGGGTTGGAAAGAAGAATCACTGCCAAGACATTTATTCTCTGCAGTAGCGTTGTTTGACTTTTCCTTCACCTCTTTATTGTCACCTGTGTATTTTGAATAAAAGCGTACCTCAGTTGAAAAGTCTGTAAGGTCTGTTGAAGTTTGTGGAAGGAAAATAGAAGGGATTAGAAGTGCAGCCCTTCTGACACAAGGGCACATATATCAAGATTAGCCAGGCGAGGAAGAATAGCATTGAGCTATTTTCACACAGTGTCTCCTCATAATGGGATTTAGGGGTTTTGGTTTAAAAAAAAACTCAAATACATCTGACCCTTTTAGTCCACAAACTCCCTTAACAAATGTTCCAATGGCACCAAGGGAAGGGGTCAGAGGTTGGAGAGACATCTAAGAGGAATGAAGCTTTGGTAGACCATTTCTGCATGTTAACAGAGTAGGAATGTATTCATTAAGTAGTCACATTCAAATTATTTCAATTCTTGCACTATAGTGCGGACTCGGGTCTGCTCGTTCAAGTCAAGTCAAGATTTCGGTCCTTAAAAATCTTTGTATACGATCAAGCCATTGCTTTTGACTTCCTCTGTGTTACCAACCAGCTTACTCTACTTCTATTGTGTGGTGTGTTGCCACGATTGGAGGCCACAGGGATCGATAGCTTGCTCTGTGAGGATTTTCCAAACCAATTAGGGGATTATCTCCAGTGCTAAATGCCTGAAAACAGAGAGGGATTAAATTTGAAGATGGCTTTGGAAGCTAGGTGCAGGGACTCACTTTTGGGGGACCTTGCAGGCAAAAGCATCCAAAAAATACCTCGGATGAATTTAGATGCTAATTCAAAAGTCTCAACCAATTTGTATTAATAATATCAGGATGCTTCACTGGCTAGAGTCTAGTGATCATTTATTGACATTATTAGTTCAAGCTGGAGTTCAAATTGGAGGTCTTGGTAATGAGGGAAAAAAAGGATATGTTTGCAAGTTATCTGTAGGGATAAGAAAGATGCTTTTGCCAATCTTTACACATTTTGCATAGGAGCTCTGCATTTGAATGTCAGAGTATACTGTTATCACTTACAAATATGCCAAAAGAGTCTTCTATTTTCCCAAAATAAAATGACAGATGAGCCAATCAAAATATGATTGGCTGGAATGATTGACTGGACTGATTGACAATTGTGTAAATGTTTTGAACTCTCACATTTTAACTGACACCCCTGGTAGCCCCGCTTCCTTCCCCACATCTCACATTAGTCATCTTTCACCTCGCTTTCTGTCACAGTAAATCGCGAATGCTTGGAGTTCATTAATGAGAAACAAATCTATCAATGTATGCTTGTCTTAGCTAATATTAGGCAAGTATATAGTTAACAAAAGTTAGCTGTATTTATTAGGAATGCCACTGAAAATCTGACAAGAAGATTAAAAAAGGCCTACAACAAATCTAACAATTTACAAATAACTTTAATATAAATTAGAAAGTGATTAAAAATGTGCCCTCAGTTTAAACAGTAGAACAGGGTTTGAAGTTAACCACAAGTTGCTGGTGGGGAAGAAAACTGCTGCTTATCTGTTTTAGTTAAATTTTAGTTTATTTACAACTTTACATGCATACATTCTTTTTATTCTATGAAAAATATATTATATAAATATATATGTACAGCAATTAATAAGAAACTGTGTATGTAACCTGGTGGTTACCTCAAAGGCTGGTATATACATGCACTCCAATTACTAACTTAGTAGATTAGACTTGTGAAAGGTCTGCATTGGAAATGCACTGCATCTTTACATCTCTATATGGCCAAAGGTAAGTGGACACCTGACCATCATACCCATATGTGATTGTTGCACATCTCCTCTCAAAGTTGGTTGCTCTTCAGGGAAGGCTTTCCACTAGATGTTGGAGCGTGGCTGTGGGGATTTGTGTAAATTCAGCTACAAGAGCATTAGTGAGGTCAGGTAGTAATCGTTCTTCCACTCCAACCTTAACACACCATGTCTTCATTGAGCTCACTTTGTGCACAGGGGAATTGGAACTGGTTTGATCCTCTTAGTTCCAGTGAAGGGAAATCTTAAGGTTAGAGCATACAAAGATGTTCTATACAATTCTGTGCATCCAAGTGGCAACAGTTTGGGGAAGAACCACATATGGCTGTGATGGTCAGGTGTCCCAATATCTTTGGCCATATAGTATACCTTAGAAAATACCTTTAACTACTGAATGAAGTTATTCATGACTTCTTTAACAGAATGCCACTGGCCAGGGAAAGCTTAGATTGGCTGATGGGGAAAGTATCTAAAACTGTTCCTCAATTTCCACTCCACACACAGCAAGTGTTGAATAAGCAAGTAACTGGATAAAATTCCAGAGTGTGAGCAAAGCATAATACCATTCGGGTTGTTGAATGACCCTGTCAGAGTCCTGCCAGGGAAGCCACATTATACCCCAATTTACCCTCTATTTTACTCACTTCTGCCACAGTCTGGGGAGTAGAAAATAACTAGCTGGGCAAGAGAGTGTGAACATAAAAAGGTTAAGGAGTGAGAGAGATTATAAGTAGATTTACAAAGTAGAAAAACAGAAGTGTAAGCAATAAGGAAAGGCATAAAAATGGAAATTAAGATAAAGTGTCAAAGGTAGGACTCAGGAACAATGGAAGGGAGGAGTAAGTGAAAGAAAAGAAGAAGAAACAACAGAGGAAAGGGCAATTAAGATATTAAATCAAAAGGTCTATGGGGAAAAGGAAGAATGATGCGGGGAAGAAGAATGATAAATTGAGGATGTTGATGGAAGAGCTCTGTATGCATAATAAGCAGAACAGTCTCAGAGGCCTGAAACTTTTTCAACATGCAGATGCCAGCAATCTGCTCTTGAGGATATCAAAATTCTCAGCTCTGCAGAATCACAGTCAAAAAGAGCCAATTTAACAGCAAGAACCTTGCAGCTTTGATTGCAGACCTGGAGTAAACAACACGAAACTCAATTCAGTTCCATCTAAAAGCCTGCAAACCTCAGCCCTGCGATCCGTTTCAGCAGGAATGCCTTTGCCAAGAAAGCTTATTGATGAAGTTAAATTGCAAGAGAAGGCACCCACAACCCGAGGCAGTGCAAAGAAACGCTAGAAAGGATCAAAATACACTCACAAGAAAACAGGAACTCTGTACCAATATGCCACACATAGTTCTCTGACTCTATGGTTGAGGGCTTTTCTCAAGACGCCCTCCAGAATTGAGAAGGCAGTGGCAATAGGTGCCCCTCTGGCTGTGACTGCAATTCTGTCAACCAGGCCTGGGACATGGATTAATGATCTTCTGGTTGCAAGTGCAGACCCCATTTTTTTTCTTTTGGGACAGCTGGTATACCTGATATATTGATTTGCATTTATCTTACTCAGTTGACAACCAAGCTATACCTCCTTGTAATGTGCAGTTATAAGCAGGACGAAAGTGCGTAAACTCAGGATGGTATTTATTACAGGAAATCCGAGAATTATTGTCGAGATCCAAAGCATTGGTCAAAAGAAAGATGTCATTAAAATGGGACAATTCATAATCAAAAACAATAACAGCACGAGTCAGAAAACTGGAACAAACAGGAAATAGAAAATACGACTCTGAAACAAGACTTCACATTAAAGAACTAGCTAATTAAGGGCTGATGTTTCACTCTGTTTGCTCAAAATACATAACAGGGTGAGAGTTTTGAAAAAAAAAGCTTTAAAATCTTTAAAATCTTTGGTAAATCATTTATCCAGAGTTTGACTAATATGAATTTTAAAGAAAATTTGGAGGTCCACAAGTGACCGAATACCAACTTTTCAACCAATTAAAAAAAAAAAAGTTGAAATTGTTATAAAATGAATCTTCTTTCTTTATATTTTTCTCTCTCCTTTTTTTTTAACTACTTTTGTATTCCTGTTTTGCTTCCAAATTGTGTTTGATATTTTTTCATATTTTCTCCTTCTTTGTTTTTTATTACATATTTAAAACATTCACCTGCTTTTCTTCTTTCCTTTCATTTCCTTTCCTTTCCTTTACGACTCCCTAGCTCTATTAGGAATGGTTTTAATAGTCTGTAATTTTTATATAATTCTACCAGAGTCCTTATTCTCCAAAGAAGAGGTGTGTGTGCATGTGTGTGTGTGTGTGTGTGTGTGTGTGTGCTCGCGCGCGCGTGTGTGTGTGTGTGTGTGTGTGAGGGGGGGGGGATAAGACATTAAATGAATAAGAAATGACTGGGATCAGCTGAAATCTTTCTAGTGATTTTAGTGAGAAAAACTCTGCTCTGTGGATGGAAATGGACAGGCTGGAATGAAACTGGTATGTGAGCTTACTGCGATCGAGACTAAGTAAAAAAAAAAGAAATGCTTTAATGTGATGGATAAGGAGCAAAATATATAAAAGAGACTTACCTGAAGCTGCATCAAGATGACATAGAGGAAAAAGAATAGAAAAAAGTTGGAGGTTAGACAAAGCCTCATTTTTCTCCCTGTCTTAAAAGCTGTAGACAATTAAACAGCTTCTGACTTACAGACCAATCTCTGCACTTGACATAGTTAAAAAAAAAAAACAACAACAAGTGAGTTATTTTAAGTTTGTGTAAGGTTCTGCCCTTCAGTTGTAATATATTCCCACAGTGTTGATTTTTAAAGGAGACCTTTTCAGAAGTTTTGTGTGTCGTTCCATAATCTAGAGTACAACATACTGCTTTGAAAAGTAATTGAAGTCGAAATTAAAGTCGAGGCTTATTATTATCTTCGTCTTTACGAAGAGATAACGTAATCTCCCAGCTTGTCTGCTCTTCCACAGAGCCCTTATCAAGTGCGGCTCCCGAGAAGCGTGTAAGGTTTTGAGTGATGTGCCCTGAAACCTGATGTGTTAAATATTAATTAATGCTGTAAATTTTATCGTTAAGTTTTGACTGTGTGGTTGTAGTGATAACAGAGATACAAGACACAAAGCAGAGGTGCAAACACTCTGGAACATCTTATTACGTAGAGAGAAAAAAAAATTTACCAGAAAACTCATAGTGTAGTATGTTTGTGGATGAGTGTTTCTTGTTGTGTGCTAAGCAACAGTAAGAAACCAGCAATGCAAAAGTCTGGTGTAACTTAATAATTAGAATAATTAATAATTATTTTAACCAAGGCTCGTAAGTAGGTTTCCCAAATGGAGGCAGTATTTAATGTGATTCTCGCTGTACCATTGGGCAATCGTCTTTGTCCTGTGATGCTTTGGGGAATTTTTTCTGGGCTTGATAAGGCAGTGAATATAAAACTGATTATCAGGATGGGTCTGGTGAAATAAGATTAAAGGGAAATGGAGCTGTTTCTAGGTCAGAATGTCTATTTCAAGCAGCATCCTCCTCCTCACCTTCCACATGCTGGCCTCCTTGCCGTACACGACTGCCATGTTCTTCACTTTGTTCTGCTGGATGTTGTGTTTCTCGGTCTCATTCAGCTCCTCGGATACGAAGCCCATGAAGGAGTTATCTGGGGTGTGGGCTGGGGGAGAAAAGCACAGAGAGAGATGTCAGGAATTTGAGGAGTTTGCATGTAAAAGTTACATTTCTAATCATGAAATTACTTTTTTTGAACGTATGTTTCTGCCCAAATTTTTTGACATTTGTAAAAAAAAAAAAAATGTCAAAAGTCAATGCAAATTACAAAATACAAAAATTGCAAAGACAATGGAAAAAGATTTCCATCAAAAAGCACCAGCACATGCATTTTTCAAAAGAAATATTGTATCTTCACTTTAAGCATAATCCAAATTTCTACAAATCATCCAGTAGTAAAAAAGAAATAAAACCTAAAGTTACAGCTTTACCTCTGACTGTTACAAAGCGCTGACACTGGAGACTCCTTCCATGAATGTTACATCATAAACATCTACTTACAGATAAATTTACCATATCAAGAATAACACATTTTTAAATAAGTTTATGTGGAGTGTAATTTATAAAGTCCTTGTTTACTTTATCTATTTGGTTGGTAAAAGCAACACTTCTAGATTGACTGTGTAACTTTCCAGACTTTATTCAGTTTTCTTGTTAAGATCATTTACTGTATTACAAAAAAGAAAAATATGAAATGCTAGTGGGAAAAAAATAAAGCTTGTGTATTACTCAAAATATTCATACTTTTCCCAAAGTTTTCCCAAAGTTTTCCTGAAAGTCCATATTTTTCCACATCTGGAATTGGATGCATAAAATCTAAACTTTTCCGGAACGCTGTACTTACGGAACATGGTCATGTATTGCCTGGTGTTGAGGTTCCAGTATCCCCAGTTCGTCCTGTAGCCGTGTAAAGTTGCATATTCCTCGTGGTTATAGGCTGGCTCTGTCCCAAACGTGTCTATGACTCGAATATGGCACCTGCAAAACAGCAGCAAGGGAATTCATCATATGGTAAATGTATATGATTATATACTTAATTATATATTTAATGTAGATTTGTAGGAAATTGGAGTTGATCCTTGTATCAGTTTCTCACTGGGGTTAAACTGGAGAGATTGTAGAGACATTAGGGATGTTTTTTTTCTAAGTCATCTAAATGCAGCCGGAATGAGCCATGAATACAAACAGCGAGAGCATCTGACAACAAAATCCCCCATTTCAGAACACAGCAGCGTCTCAACACTGCTGTAATTTCTCCGCTAGAAAGAAGAGTTTTGTCATTCTGTGAGTATACTCATCCTAACACTATAATCTAAAACTGGAATGACAGGTTAGAAACGAAGCAGCTCTGTAGCAATCACACCTTTCTAGTCATGCATCGCCAATGCTTTTATTCAGTCGAAGTCAGCACTGTGACAGAAGAGCACACAATAACACGGAGTGCACATCAATACGACTCTCTGAAATCACCTTGATATAAAAAGCTCAGCAATTCACAGAGCCATCAAAACAAAGGCTCTCAATGCAATGCAAAGACTTGATTTAAAAAAAGTGGGACAGCAGCCATCTTTGTCTGTGTTAGCTTCTGGCTCTCCCTTTTAGTTATGCTGTCATAGCTAGTCTTGCCGGAGTCCCTGCTTGCACTCTGCACACAATGTACATTGTCTTTAACCATTACGTGACAATAAACATACCTGATGATCTGTGTTTCTCTCTCCCTCTCTCTCCCTCTCTCTCTCTCTCTCTCTCTCTCTCTGTCGAGCTACACATGCTACTCCTGAGATGCCAGTGATCCTGACCCCTTCTGCTCTCCGGACCTGCCTGACCAATCCTGATGCCCTACTTGTGCTTGGAGTTCTCATCACTTGGAGATTCCTATTATCCAATATCTATTTATATTTATAATATTTATAATTATTTATTTATAATTAAATTGAGTCTGGTTCCTCTCAAGGTTTCTTCCTCATGTCGTCTCAGGGAGTTTTTCCTTGCCATTGGCTTACTCATAAATTTAAACTTTATATCCAGAATTTATATATTTCTGTAAAGCTGCTTTGTGACAATGTCCATTGTTAAAAGTGCTATACAAATCAAAGTGAATTGAATTGAATCTTTGTGGCAAAATTCAATCACATGCTCTCTGGCTATTTTACAGATCATGATCATGATGATAAAAAAAAATAGAAGCCCTTCAACCCACCCAAAAAAGGTATATCCTTATATTTGTGATGGGAATCCCTTCACACTGTGAAATTTTGAAATATACATATGTATGTATTTCTGTAAAACTGCTTTGTGACAATGTCCATTGTTAAAAGCGCTATACAAATAATTGAATTGAATTTACAATCTTCATCTGTTCAGTTTAGCTGAGCCTGAAGAAAGGAATAACATCAGAAATACTCTCGCCAAATGTCTGATAAATGACATCGTGCTTGAGTAAGGCATAAATAACTAGTTAATTAGATAATAAAGATTTTTCCCCTTTCAAAATGATAGGACAAAAACAAAGATAAATACGCAACTACATTTTGGTAATATGAACTGATAGTAGATGTTAAAAGCATGGAGATTGAATTGTGTGTTTGTGTGTGTGTGTGTGTGTGTGTGTGTGTGTGTGAAGATATTGACACGTACAGAGCGGCGTTGCCTCGACCTTTCACTAATGCATTATTAATGAAGTGGAGATGGTGATTATATAGGGTCATAAAAGTCCTCGAGGGAAAGCCGAGAGTGTTCTACAGCCTGATTAATGGCATGCCATCGGTAAAGGGCATGATTTGTCGGTTTGGGGTGTGTGAGTGAGGATCAAACATGAATCCTGCTGAATCGTATCATGACGACCTTCCACAAGGTCACTGGCTCGGAATGTAAACTGTAATGCTCCGATACGACTTCAAGATCTGCTAATCGATTATACTTTGTATGCTAGTGTGTGTGTGTGTGTGTGTGTGTGTGTGTGTGTGTGCTAGTATGCTAGAAACTTTGCTAAGTAGTAAAGATGTTCCACAAGGATCAATTCTGGATCCAGTTCGGTTCACAACAGTATATTGTCCAGTATGTGGAGGATATATTCCTCAGTCTCTGTATATTACACTGTGATGAAAAAGAAAACAATCAGTGGCAAACTGCTGTGGTATAAGAGGAATAAAACACTTTGACACTTAATCAACTTTGTGTGTGTGTGTGTGTGTGTTAAGTAGAGAGAGAGAGAGAGAGAGAGAGAGAGAGACTCTGCATCTACTGGATCAATAAGCATTATTTTCACCACAAACCTGACGGCAGAATAACAGCAATCTGTTGACTGTCTCACACACACACACACACACACACACACAAACAGTTTGTGGTGTGTTCCTCTGCCACTGTGGTTTGACGAAGTTAGAGAGCAGCCTCGGGGGAGAGTGAAATGGAAGTACAGAGAGCATGAAGTGTGTGTGTGAGTGTGAGTGTGTGTGTGTGTGTGTGTGTGTGTGTGTGTGTGTGTGACAGAAAGAGAAAAATTGGAGGACTGATTAAGCACAGCTCTAATTAATGCGATTCAGGATAATTGCTGTCTGGTGTAACTGAGACTGCTCTGAAAGAAAGTGAGTCGGAGAGCGAGAAGAGAGGAGAAGAACGAGTGTCACACTGACTTGTGTTTCTTTAAGGACAGCCCCATGTGCTGTTTCATCTGCTGTAAGCCGTGGTAGTCGGTGTAGATGAGGTCAAAGGGCAAAGGTCCAGTAAGTGGGCAACTTCCTCTCCCAGGTGGCACACCAAGGAACCTGCCGGAATCAGAAACACACAAATAATTAATTTTCTATAACAGCAGCTCTGACAGCAGTGCAGCTGCAAATCACAGGTTTATATTAATGCGCTCGTTCTAATGCGTTATCGTTTCTATAGTAACAGCTCATTCACAGAGACATGGATGGCAAATTCTCCACATAAACAATCTTCTGTATGGAGACTTTATCTATCAGTTATATAAATTCCATACCAACAGCACAACATGGTGTGTTTTATTCCTTACTCCTTTCCCATCATGGTTTTATTGCTCCGACAGTAAACATGTTATCATGGATTCAGATTCCGTTGTGCTTTAACATTTTTCTTCTGGCAAAATTACCAGAATATCATCTCTGTACCATAATTATCATTTCACCGAAAGCAAATAAAGCTCCATGTAGAAAAAAAAATCATTTCCATTTTGTTCTACTTTCAGTACACATTCCAACTGGGTCATTTAAGAAAGATTAAAAAGCAGTTTTATTCTTTTTAACTGATTTACGCAACACACACACACACACACACACAAGCTGCAGAGGAACGAGAGAAAGAGCAGGAAAGTCTTTGAAACAGCTGAAAGACCCCGAGAGCAACACCCGCTTCTCTGGTTTGGTGAAAAGGGATGAAGGAGAATTTATTATTGAACAGGAGGCTTTCTGGAACCTCCTGCTAATCTCATTTCGCTCTGGTCTCTTGGGCGTCCTGTTCGAGAAAGCCAACCGTCGGCTCTTTTTGTGCTCCAACAAGCGAAAGAGTGCTGTGGAAGATATCAGTCATACAGCTCTAGGCTTTAGAAACGAAAAAAGGCACTCTCACATGTAAGGAATAAAACACGGTAAATGTAACGAAAATGGATGAAAAATATGTCATCTAATAAATAAAAATGTTGGCAAATTGCTGAAGCATAAGAGGAATAAAATACTTCAGGACATGCTGTTATAGGAAAATAATCAACAGTGTGGTGGCGTGATGAAGTGGAGTTACTGTCACCACACTACAGTTGATTATTTTTCCATAATAGCACATCCCGAAGTGTTTTATTCCTCTTCTGCCAGAGCAGTTTACAATTACAATTTATACTTATTAAAGAACAATACAGTACACAGTACACAGCACTTTTGATCTATTTATAGTTACATTTAATGTTGTGGAACATCCGCAAGACAAGTTACTTTCTGTTCTCACTCACGTTCTAGCAGTCGTTCCATCACCAGCCTCTTTTTCTCTCTTATTAATAAGATTAAGTTAATAAAAAAATGGTCACATTACCAAGCAAAGTGTAAACTCCACTGTGTTGTAAAACGTAAAGTTACAGCTTTACCTCTGACTGTTAGAAAGCGCTGAAACTGGAGACTCCTTCCATAAATGTTAAATAAACATCTCCTTACAGAAAACTTCACCATATTTTTAGCCGTTTATGTGGCGCGTCTGCCGTACACATCCCTGTGAATGAGCTGTTACTATAGAAACATTAACGCATTAGAACAAGTGCATTAATACAAATCTACTGTCAGAGCTGCTGTTGTAGAAGATTCATCAACACCCTCTGACCAATTAGAATCCACGATTCAATTACAGGACCACTGCATTTCGGTTTCGTTTAATAAAGTGCCGCAGAAGATGTGTTCGTGTGTTAAGCACAAACATCCTTCGACTGATCACGACTTCCATTACAGAGCGCAACACGACAGCAACGTCATCTTCAATCTGAAACGGATCTCCATGAGCGAGTGTGAAAGCGGAAGAGTGTCGAACTCATTGACATTAGCCATGACTCGCTTGCAACCGTTCTTCCATCATCACATTACATTAGCGATGATGACTTACTGGGAACGTTTCCAAACGACTCTGAGTAACTCCACAGACGAGTGTATCAAGACGTAATGAGTTTTTGGGTGTTTGCAGTCCGTCTGGGTGGCCTGTGGTCCGATCGATAACCCCACACACAAACACACACACACACACACACACACACACAGAGCAAATCAGTCCTGAAAACTGACCAAGTGTGCAAGTGCCTCCAGCAACACTGCTACACGAACACACACCACAACTGAATCAATAAATCAATAAAACTAGCCTCATTTTTTTTCTCAGTAAAAGTTTCTCAACACCCTTTAGAAGAAAAAAAATGTTCCTTAGAGGTTCTTTTGATGGATTTCTAAAGGAGTTCTACCTGAAACCTACTCTCAGCCCCAGAGTGCCTGATAGCTTTTGAAAGTTGCAATCTGATTGGCTGGATTTACACTTCTATACAATTAAAGAAGAAAAAAAAAGCGTTAACAGACACTATGGGGTTTTTTTAAGCAAGATCCATTCTAGATCTGGATTGAACTAAAAGTTCAGTGCATCACATCTTCCTGTAAAAAAAAAGCTCCAGAATGTTCTTGGCCAGAGTTAATGATGGGACGTACCAGACTCTTTAGCCACAGCTACAAGTCTAGCTCCTGAGACGATTGGAACCATTAGGACAGTCTCAGATCAGTGTGAACATTCAGTTTAGCTGTTTGAGCATTTTATCAGATTTTATATTCAGACTTTTACACCTCTCTGGGATTTTAACCCTACGTTCACACTAATGAGTGACGAAGTGGCAGGCGAGCGTGTGTGACACTGAGAAGCGATTTCACTGACGATGGCAAGCAACAGAAACAAAGTGACATTTGAACTGAGAGTTTCTCAATTCTATGCAAATTAGGTATGCTGCTGTAAAGTGACAAATCCAAACGAGTGGCTCGAATGATTTCTCAGACCAATCCTATGGCACATGTGCTCCGGCATTTCTTCAGTTCTCCGCTCACAACTTTATTTATTTCCTGCTTGCTGTTAGTTCTCATTTATTGTTTGGAAGAAAAACCTATAACTTATCCTGTCACATACGACTTCTCATTAAGTGTATAGAGGTAAAGCTTGGAAGGAAGTAGCCGAGACCACTGGTGCCTCTGGTGAGTTTACGTAACTAGCACAGTTAGCTTGCTAGCTTGCTACAATGTTGCTACAACGTTACCTAACACGTAAGTCAAACAACCAATTTTCACACACACTACTTCTGATCATTATTTAATTTGTATTTAACTAGCTAACTTCAGAAGCTATATATAAATATACACTACTGTTTCTCATCGAAGCAGAAAAAAAATGCTAGACAGGCCACGCCCACGAGAGAAATTATGAATGACAGGAGCGACGCGCTACCTGCCAGCGTCACCTGCTTGCATGACACGCCTTGGATTTCAACTCGCAAGCTCCCTGCTGCACCTTAACTAGAAACTAGTTCATTTTCTCTGAACTTGTCATTTTAGAGAGCTAATCTTTTTTTTTTCTCCTCCAGTGTCAGGCTGCTCTTCAATCAGTGCTCACACTCGACAGACAAATCACAGGCTTTACTGTGTCTGAAAGCCTTCTCTCTCTATTTTTCTCTGTGTCTGAGGACATTTAACACCTTCTTCCTCCTGTACTACGCTCTCCAGCTATGTTCTCCCAGCGGCCATATTGGATGTCGTTTTTTGTGAGCGGTCTCCATCTTTCTCCTTCGCTCTGTGTGATGAATGGCCTCGAGGTTAATGCCTCGCTGGCCTCTTGTGCCTCGTGTCCGTCTCTCCTCGATGAGGAATTTAAAGGCTAGCCTTGGTTATAGCAGGACGCTTCACAATGCCGCTCCAGAACATGACTTATGAGGCAATTTTCCTCCCTGTGCCGCTCACATATGGCTTTCTGAAGCATACTGTTTGTTTAGGGGGTCTGGATTGGAAAGCATATCAATAATTCATGTTTTAGGAGGGGAATGGCCACAGAAATGAGGCAAAAAATGCAACATGGTCAGCTGTGACTGCTACAAAGTGCTTAAACAGGTGAAAAGACAGAGTGGGATATAAATGACTGGCAGAAGGGATCGACTTTTACACATTATTCATCACGTGTATGCAAGTGTGACCTGTATTAGGCAACAACCACAGCATGATACAGGCGTTATACTGATTTAAGACAGCATTATAAAATAAATTAAGAAATCTAAATATAATAAATCCTGTCAGAGCTGCTGTTATAGATAATTAATCAACACCTTCTGACTAATCAGAATCCAAAATTAGAGAACATTAGAGCGTTGTAGCGTAGCGTTAAAATGAAAAGACGTGCTTCAAATTTGCCTGAAGTTCCACTTCAGCGTGGCTATGTATGTAAAAACGTGAGGGACTGTAGGTATGGCTGGAGGTGGTGAGTCTGTAGGCTATTGTGGTACAAGAGGGTTACAATGACAGTACTTAACACCCGAGGAAATGATAGCGTCCATTAAATATGGTTTCCTCTTTCATCCTCTCTCTCCGCTGCTGATTTCAGATCCTTCTCGGTCCTCTTCATGCAGATAATGGATGCCCTCTTCAGCCTTTCTCTTCTTAATGTGCCCTAGCTGATGGTGTTGAAGTGCACTCCAGAGCGCTAATGACTCACCGGGGTGAGAGGAACAGCTGCATCTACAAACCCGTCACACACACCCAACTGTTTTAGTGCTGGATAACATTCTCCAGCCCTTTGAGTCCTGTTTAACGGCTAATGGAAGCTTGTGTGTGTGTGTGTGTGTGTGTTGCTAATGCTAATGTATTACTTTACTCAGGTTCTATTTATTTACATTTTAAAGCCTTCATGTTTTTACATCAATAAATTATGCACAAATTCTGACTTGAATGCAGGTCACCTGTTTTTTTTTAATGTTGAAACTCAACTAGTGACAGATGATTCGAGATGCACAGTACGTACCTGAAGGATCCCTAGCACCAGTTCATCCGAGTACTAGTAGGTCTGAAATTATTTTAATTATTTTAAAACAATTTTAGTGATATCCTTTTGTTAAAAGAAGCATGATTCCTGATTCCAATATTATAATATTATCGTATGTGAGATTTAAATTAAAGGCTCTTAGAATGTCCTTCCAAATCAAACCTTTTTGGAGGGATCAAACCTTTTTTGCTAGTTGTCCTTAATTATCCAATAAACCCTTAAAGAACCCTCAAAGAACCCTTTTCTAAGTGCACCTGGCTTGTTATATCATTAACAAGTAAAGTAAAATTCATAACAAGGCATTTTCATTAAAGCATGTTAGTTAAGCATAAATAACTAAATTGCTAATCACGCCATAAAATACACTAATGGAAAATGTAGAACAATAAAGATTCTTTGTTTGATCCACTGGCGGAAGTGAAAACAGCTCATTATTTTATGTGAATAACCCTTAACCAATTATCCTGTAAAACATCATTATCCTTAAAGAACCCTTTGAGCGCCTTTTTTAAATGGAATGAACCTTTAATTATCCAAGAACCCTTAAAGAACCCATGAAGAATCATTGTTGGAAATAAAGAACCCTTATTCATTAATTCAATCAAACCAAACAATCCTCAAAGAACCCCTTTAAAAGCTAGGGACCTTAATTTCTCTTATTACCCCTTTAAGAACCCTAAAAGAAAGCAAATGACACATAATTATCCAATGAACCCTTAAAGAACGTCTGAAGAAGGTCTTTTCTTGAAGTGAAGAACCCCTATCCAATTAACCTATAAAACCAAATTATCTTTAAAGAACCCTTGAAGAACTTTTTTTTTTCCAACCTGGAACAGTGTGCAGAACAAACCTCAAAGCATTGCTCATTATTTTCTTCTTAATACATAGAACCTGTCAGGAGTTTAACATTTGGTACTTAGTATAAAAAATTCTTTAAGGGCTCACTGGGTACTTTAGGGTCCATAGTCTTGAAGAAGGAAATGGTTCCACTTTGGAAACACTTTGCTGTAGGAGTCTACGTAGCAAGAACTTTTAAAGGTTCCTCCAGAGGGACAACCTGGAGTACCGTTAATGGAGTGTATTGTTGTGTGAAATTAAGCCATTACTTGAAAAAAAGTTATCCATCATCTCAATGTGTTTGTTTTAAAATCTTATCTTGGGCTGAAAGTAATAAAATTTCATCTTCACATGTTGTTTTTGATGCGTGCTGCATTTCTAAAACCGCCTCCATTAATAGAAATTGGAAATGGAGGAAGCAAAGAGGTACTCGTGTGTTCTCATTTTCCTTTCTACACGAGTGTTTTGTTGCTCTGCCTTTACAGGATCAGTCTAATTTATTTAATTGGGCTGAAATTCCCCCTTTCCCTCTCTCTCTCTCTCTCTCTCTCTCTCTTTCTCATTCCCTTTCTCTTGTTCTCTCTCTCTCTTTCTCTTGCTCTCTCTCTCTCTCATTACACTTGTGAAATAAGTCCTTGGATATGATATTACATTAGCTGCTGCCTAATTGAGTTTCTGTGTCTGGACTCAGAGATTTACGAAGCCCTCGCCGTTCACTCGTCTTTTTCTCGCCAAAGTGCCTGGCATTCTGTATCATTAAATGGCTTTTAAGAGAATTACAGCCTTCTGTTAATCATGTTTTATAGCACAGCGCTGCTGAATTCTGGATTCTGATTGGTCAGAAGGTGGTGATTAATTCTCTATAACAGCAGCTCTGACAGTAGTGCAGCTGCACATCACAGGTTTGTATTAACGTGTTCGTTCTAATACATTATCGTTTCTATAGTAACAGCTCATTCCCAGGGAATTAAACACATAATCGTGTGTAATCGCTGATATGGTGAGGTTTTTTTGCAAAGAGAAATGTGAGTCTCCAGTGTCAGTGCTTTGTACCAGTCAGAGGTAAAGCTGTAACTTTAAGTGTAACATCTTCTAGACAGAAGAGTTTACGATTTTCGCTTTTACGCTTTTCAAAAAAACGACAAGCTGCTTTTTTGTCTTATTAACTTCAAGAGAGAGAAAAAAGAGAGGCTGGTGAGGGAACGACTGATTACAGCTGCTATAATGTAAGTGAGAACTTGTTTCACAGACGTTCTGCAACATTAACTGTAACTATAAATGGATAAAAAGTATGATGTGTTGTTATTTAATTAATAAGAAATTGTAATCATGGGCAAATTGTTGTTTTATGAGAAGAATAAAACACTTTAGGAAGAGCTGTTACAGGAAAATCATCAACTTCGGGTTGGTGACAGTGACTCCGCTTCATCACACCACACTGTCAGTGTTTCTGTTACACCACAGCAATTACGATTACCAACAATTACAATTTTTAACTTATTACACTTAATGCTGTGGAATGTTTAGAGAGATCACAGCGATCCAGCGAGAACGTTTTGAGAAACAGGGTGTGTGTGTGTGTGTGTGTGTGTGTGTGTGTGTGTGTGTGTGTGTGTGTGATGGAGAGAGTGAATAATGAGGTGGGAAGGAAAAATGAATCATTTGCAAATGTATTCTGATCATAAATCATAATCGCGCATGTTCAGTGTAAAAAAAAAAAAAAGAAAAGAAAAATCAATTTAAAAATAATGAACTGTCTGGCAGATGGAGTTTCAATCAGATTACGGTTAAATTAAAATGATCTGCTTTACATATTAATGCATTAAACATTAAAATAAGGTCATTATTTATACATTAGCAAAAAATTAATGTTGTAAGGATATATGAATAAAAAATGCTGCCAAATCAGAACTTCCTTTAAAAACAATCTCCACTTTGTTCTTCTCACTTTTGGCTGACTTAGAGATTAAATAATTTAAATAAATGTTATTTTCTATACACTGCTGGCTCTAAACGCACACACACACACACACACGGTATAAAGAGCTGTTAAATAAATCAATATGGTAGTAAAGTAGATAAAGTGCACACTTCTGGCACTCAGCAACTCAATCTTATATTAATTTTCTATTTTATATTTTTATAAGTGTAAGAATATTAAAAATGATTTTCCAGCATAAACCTTTTTATCAGCTCAGTTTATCTAGCAGGTGTTACATTATTCATTTATTTATTATTAATAAACAAAGAGCCTCGTCCTGCTGAGACTAGTGGGAGGAAGAAAATAGAAACGGAATTATAACTGACAGCAGAACATTAGCACGAGGAAATAATCATGAATAATACAATCATACAATCTGTGATTAAAAAAAAAGATTAAATAAAGCAGACAAATTCAATTAAGCATTCTCAAATGAAAAAAAAAAAATAATGTAAAGCCAACAATCAACCACAGAATCAAAAAAAAAAAAAATCATATTATACAATCTAGTTAAAAAAACACTTTTGCATAAAGAAATGAGTTACAATTCTGAAAAGAAAGAAAGAAAGAAAAAGAGAGGGCTTATTTACTTTATTTATTACTTTACTTCTGTTTTTATTGACTCTTATTCTTATGCTGTTTCAGATAAACAGATAAACAACGTGAACAAATCAGTTCTCAAGTAACACAACAACCGAATGGTATCATGCTAAAAAAAAAGTGATGGCTTATTTACTTCCGTTTTACTGATTTTTAACTTTATTTTTATTTTATTGTCACACTGAATGTTATCATAATAAAATGTTTCAACATATTCTGAATTTCATTCCACTGATAAAAAAAAAGAACTTAATTATAAAAGTTAACGGCATTAAACTAAATTGCATTAAATTAATAATGTTTAATTACCCATGTTAGTTTTGCATGTTGAAGCATAAATCATCTTTTAATCATGTTCTTTTAAATATTATATTTGTATGATATGATAGAGCTGATATTCTGAGTCTGTTGAACTGAGTGTAACAAGCTGAAATGAAATTATTTGTAAATATGTATCAAAAAGACGATTTTATTGGCTCCCTTTTCTTCCTCATCTCTTACTTATAATTTAAAAATGTTTGTTAATATTTTATTGGAATTTGCATTGCTATATAAAATATGAAGACATGATGAGGAACTTATGAGGAACTTTATGCTAAACAGAACCAGAGGAACGCGTAAAGAACCAGAACCTGCACTATGGTTGTGTCAAACACTATGTAGTGGAGTACCTAGTACCATCTAGTACCCATATTTCCACTGGAAACACACTGCACGAATACAAAGGTGTAAAGTATGAGCTTTAGACTGATACATGTCTTGCTGCAACCAGCAGCACTGTAAACACCGATCTTTACACATTTCTAAACTGTTTCTGCTCTATGCTCTATGCTCTCTCTCTCTCTCTCTCTCTCTCTCTCTCGCTCTCTCCCCTAGTGCACCCAGCCATAATCTGAACCTCACTAGCATTTAGTCAGCTGTTTAGCTCTTTTAGTCTTAAATAGACAGATAGACAGAGAAAGATGAACAAACAGAAAGACAGAGAGAGAAACAGAGAGAGAGAGAGATGGCGAAAGATGGACTGACGGACAGAAAGACAGGGGGAGAGAGAGAGAGAGAGAGAGAGAGAGAAAGAGGAACAGACAGACAGACAGAGAGAAAATAGCAAGTGATACATGGAGAAAAAAAGGGATTTGAAAGATTAATATACAAGAAAGAGAAATAGTAATGGAGAGAGTTTGGCGGTATGTGTGTGTGTGTTTGTGTGTGTGTTTTAGTGTGTGTGTGTGTGTGTGCGTCGTCACTGAAATCAACACATCATGTTGTGGGTTTAATTTCACACCTGAGTGCTCGAGAGCCTCAACATCTTGTACAAGCTGACCTACACACACTCGCAATCCCGTCACTGAAATACTCCTGCAGCAGCGTTCCAAATAATCTCACAACTTTCCCTTCCTCACACGGATAATAATAATAAAATCAGCACACACACACACACACACACACGGCCGAGACGTTTCTCATTTACAGCAATGTATAAAAGAATGATGCAGGGTGTGGAGAACTGTGAGAGAGTGGGGATAGCAAGGTTCCTGTCACACACTCTTAAGTAATCAGAACTACCCACATACACACACACACATACACACACATACACACTGATTATTGATGTGTCATGTCTGTGTCTGAGAGGAAATCTGCTGCTTCTGTCACTCTGAGAGCTCAAACATGAAAAATGAAACATCAGCAGCTTTTCTTTAACTGTGAACTGCAGAGCTGCTGCTCAGTCACCTATAACACACAGAGTTTCTGTCTCACTGTCAGTCTGAGAGAAGAGAAGAGAATGGACGAACTCTCGGCCCTGGTTAGTGGACAGCGCGAGTACCACGAGTGCAGTGTGGTATGTCTAACGGAGACATGGCTGAAAGGGTAAAATACCTGACTGTTCAGTGGAACTAGCCGGCTTCTCTCTAGTTCAAGTAAACAGAGAGAAACAGTGTGGTATGAAATCGGGTGGAGGACTTGCTGACTTTGTTAACTCCAAATGGTGTAACCCAGGATACGTTACTACGAAGGCAACAATTTGCATGCCTGAGGTTGAGCTGCTGGCCATTGGGTTGAGGCCATACTATCTGCCCCGGGAGTTTTCAGCTGCCATTGTTGTTATTGTTTACATTCCACCATTGGCAATGGCGGTGCAAGCTTGTGACGTCATTCAGTCCACTGTCGCAGACCTGCAGACACGGAATCCCAGTGCACTGCCCATAATAAATGGAGATTTGAATGATAAAATCTCAAAGACCCTGACCAACTTTACCTAGTATGTAACTCGCAACACTAGACGGGATAAGACCTTGGACTTGCTTACTTCTGCTTGAAGTTCTCATCAATTGGAAATCACTTGCTGCTGCTGAGGATGGCCCCACATGGACAGCCTGAAGATCACTGAGATTACTGAAGATGGTACCACAGAAAAACCATGAAGATGGACCACAATTCATATGAACATTTATGCTACGATGGCTTAGGACTACAATTACTATGAGACCTTTAGCCTATAAATTAATTTATACATACATATATATATATATATATATATATATATATATAAAAAATATTTATTGATCATATATTAGAATGATCAATAGCTCTCCTTGCAGTTGGCCTTGATATTCCCTGACCTCGGCTTTTGATGGCGTTCTCTGTGGATCTGTGCTCATGCAGTACAGCGTGTGGTCTGATCCGAGCGATTCGTGTCCGTCTGCCACCTTCACGTCTCCGTCCCTGAGGACGTCTCTCACACTTCACACCTCACATCAGTGTTCATCTTAGAGAATTGTTTCCTTTTTAACGCCATTACTGAGACCCACTGAGACTCGCTGTCCAGTAACAGAGACAAGCTCATCCTCATCACACACTTATTAATGAAACACCTCCGCTCGCTAATTACCCCTGGAATGTTTAACATTTTTGAGGTTTCATAATTCATCAAGAGATGTAATAGCTACTATTTGACCTCTCAAAGAACCTGTTTCATCTTGTCAAACATCCGGAAAGAAGTTGATGGGCAGGATAGCTAGCATTTAGCTAAACAGCATGTTAGCGCTGCATGCTAGTGTGTTTTGAGATAAGTGTGCTAAAAAACATGCTTGCTCCGTTGACGTTATGTTATGTTTTTTTTTTTTTTGGCTTTTTTTTTTTGCACAACATGCCATCATACTTTCAAGAATATTTAATGAAAATAGAAATGCTCTGTTGTAGGGCTCTTCGTAGAACCTTTAAATCCCAGTGTATATAACATAATAAAGTACAACCCCTGGCAAAAATTATGGAATCACCACACTTAGAGGATGTTCACCCAGCTTTTTTACTTTATAGCAAACAAACAAATCACAGATATGACACAAAAAAGGTTTTGTTCAATAGCTTAACATTCTGGTTTGTGAAATATACATAAAAAAAATTCAAGGACATTTTTTTTTATTAATGGCATGTCTTTTTCCAAATCAAGTAGAGGAAAAAATTATGGAATCACTCAATGTTGAGGAAAAAATTATGGAATCAATTTTTAATTTCCATTTCTAAAACAAATACTGGGACAAGTCTAAAAATGCTAATAAGTCAGCAGTTAAAAGGGAGTGCTTACACACTTTAATGGGCTGCTGGACTTGGCTAATGTAAAGGAAACATGGCTCCAATGAGAGAGTTGTCAGTTGAAACAATGGAAAGGATTATAAAACTCCTTCAACAAGGAATTTCAACATGGAGTTTGGCCAAAGAGGTTGCTCCCAGTCAGCTGTGTCTAAAATTTGTTGCATGTATAAACTTAATGGGAAGGTTATGAAAGGTAGATATACAGGCAGACTAAGGAAGATGGCAAAGCATCAGGATAGAAAACTCAAAGCACTATGCCTTGAAAACAGAAAATGCACAACAAAACAAATGAAAAACAAATGGGCGGAAACAGGAGTCAATGTTTGTGACAGAACTGTAAGAAACCAGCTGAATGAAATGAGATTTATATATAGAAAAGCCAAAAGATAACCAGCACTAACACCAAAACAGAAGAAAACAAGGCTACAGTGGGCTAAAGAGAAGCAATCATGGAGTGTGGATGATTGGATGAAAGTGAAATTCAGTGATGAATCAGGAATCTGCATTGGCCAAGGAGATGATGCTGGAACTTTTGTCTGGTGCCGTTCTAACAAAACATATAAAGATGACTGCCTGAAGAAAACAATCAAATTTCCCAACTCATTTCTGATATTGGGTTGCGTGTCAGGTAAAGGACCAGGGGAGATGGCAGTCATTACCTCAGCAGTCAATGCACAGTTGTACAGTGTATTTTTGGACATTTTCTCATTCCATCCATAGAAAATAGGTTTGGTGATGATGAAATAATTTTTCAGGAAAGGCATATCACCTCAATGACATGGCCAGCAAACAGTCCGGATCTCAATCCAATTGAAAATTTATGGTGGAAAGTAAAAAAACTGGTCCAAAGCTGATCTGTCAACTGCTATTCGAGAAAGTTGGAACCAGATTGATGGGGAATATTGTTTTCATTAGTGAGATCTATGCCTCAAAGAATAAAAGCCAGAGGAGGAGCAACAAAGTATTAATTGTGTTTTTTTTTGTTGATGATTCCATAATTTTTTCCTCAACATTGAGTGATTCCATAATTTTTTCCTCTACTTGATTTGGAAAAAGACATGCCATTAATAAAAAAAAATGTCCTTGAAATTTTTTTATGTATATTTCACAAACCAGAATGTTAAGCTATTGAACAAAACCTTTTTTGTGTCATATCTGTGATTTGTTTGTTTGCTATAAAGTAAAAAAGCTGGGTGAACATCCTCTAAGTGTGGTGATTCCATAATTTTTGCCAGGGGTTGTATATAAAATCTTAATATAAGCTCCGCCCACTTCATGTCAAAACAGCAAAAATCCAAGTTAAGTGTTTTTTTAAATAACCAATGATTCATTTCTCATACTATACTAGAATTTGGGCTGGTTCCTGAGAATGAAGCGTCTAAATTTAACGTTTATTTGGAAAGCTGAAAAAAGAACGACATGTGAGAACATGTTAAGGCAAAAAAAAACTTGGGCGAGAACGCGATGCCGTCTCCACCTCAATGTCTGGCACTAAACTGGTAAAAGTAATAAGACAGTTGTCAGTATAATCTTATGCAGCATGATACAACACACACACACACACACACACACCATCAAGACTGTCTTTGTTGAATTGTTATATAATCATAAAATCCTTCATGTCTGAGAGAATGACACCAACCTGTACATACACACAGCGACACAAAGCAATAACTCACAAACACTTGACCAAACACCACAGAAAATTAAACAGAGAGAGAGAGAGAGAGAGAGAGAGAGAAACCCTGAGAGATGAAATTCTTTACAATTCGAAATGAAACCGAAAAGAAGCTCTGAGCTCATTGTGCTGGAGAAATGCGCTGTAAAGAACGATTTCATCAGCAGCCGTCTCCTTCATCCACACCTTATTATGCACACAAAGCATTTCATTTCACTGCGTGAAAGTGTGTGTGTGTGTGTGTGTGAGAGAGACTTCATATATTCTTCAGTGTGATTATAACAGAGATGTTTCTTCTACTGTTAGTGTGAGCAATGCTACAGTCCTACTACTAATACTGCTGCATCCAAATTACCTCAGAAGCGGGAAGTCAGAGCTCGGAATTACATCATTTTCGACCTCCATGTGTTCGAGTTACGACCTCTAGTCAAATGCAGCATAACATGTATGAATATTATACATCATTACACACTCTGCATGTGTTACAAAAGCGTTTACCAAAAAAAAAAAAAAAAACAATTTGTATCCCTGGAGCGACTGAAGAAAACTCTTTCAGACGTTTGACCTTGCTGTGACCTTGACCCTGTTTGGAGCAGTTCCCAAATCTAATCAGTTCACCTGCTAGTTACAGTAATTATTCCATATAAATCCTACAAACATTCAACCACTTGCTCTAGAGACACCGTCTTACTAAGAAACTCGGACGAACGCACGGAAACATAATGCCTCCACCACCTAGTAATTGCAAAACAAGTCTAAATAAACAAATAGAAAAATAACAATAAAAGTGTGCGGAGCCGGCATGGTCTCCCCATGCTTCAGGGGGTTACTCCGGTTTCCTCCTCCAGTCCAAAGACACGCATTGTGGGCTGACTGGCATCTCTATATTGTGTGTGTGTGATTGTGCCCTGTGATGGGATAGCACCCTGACCAGGGTGTCCCCCACCTTGTGCCCCAGCTACCTGGGATAGGCTCCAGGTGACCCCACAACCCTGTGTAGGATAAGCGCTACAGAGAATGGATGGATGGATAAAAGTGCAAATTGTCTGTGGTATGTTTTTAGAATATTTCATTATTAATGTAATGTTGTTTTGAAAATCTTATCAAATCTTTGAGCTGTGCAAATAATAACATTATTATTATTATTATTATTATTATTATTGCATTTTATTTGTATCAAATGTACATAGCAGGGTTCCGTTTTATTCCAGGTTAAGCCGGTTTTATGCCGAGCTCGGCCCAGTGGAAATAGGTCCAAACATCAGTGGAAAGAGAGCGAGAGCGCTGATGAGCAGACGCTAGTTAAGCTAATCTCTCGAAGCCTCATGACGCCCAACACTAAACCAGATCACAGCGTAATGTCTCAGTGTTTCACATAAACATGTTTTTCCAAAGCACGGCGATGATGTGCACTTTACCACAGATCTGCACTGTGTGCATCCCAGCATGCACTGCAGAGTAAATGACAGTGGGATTGTGGGTAGCAGAGGGAGAGTTTTATGCTAATGTCAAACTAGCTGAGGTTGGTTTGATCGGTTAATCGGCCACTCGGTACCCAATTAGAGGTCGCTGCTGGTGTAACAGCCAATCAGGAGCCTGATGTGGCGTGAGAGCACGGCATTAATCCGTTTTAATGCTTTTAGATGATCGCAGGACGACACTCAGAGAGGTCATTTCTGTGAGGAAGCAAGATAATGTGAGAGAGAGAGGGAGAGAGAGAGAGAAATGCATGCTGGGAGACAGCTGCTTTATTGAAACCAAATTCATTACAAAGCAGCACTTCTGACAAGAGCTTCTGCTATCACTGCCTGGCTCAAATCATCTGAATAGTAAGGGATACACACACACACACACACACACACACACATATATATATATATGTCCCCAGCCTCCTCAGATGGATTATTACCCTCATTACATAATCCTTTGAAGAAGCAAAAACAATTAAGTGCTTTAATCCATGCCTTTGATATTGGTAATGAGAATAAAATGGAGTAGAATGCAGAAGAGGAAGCCAAATGAAGCTTTCAGAAATCAGGCCTGAGGAGTTTACACTTCGCAGATTTTCTCGGTAATAAATAACAAGCTGTGTTTTTTTTTTTTTTTGTCTTACTAACTTCAAGAGACTGTTGAGGGACCGATTGTTTATAGCTGCTATAATGTAAGTGAGAACAGGAACTAACTTGTTCCACGGACGTTCCACAACATTAAATGTAACTATAAACGGATAAAAATAACAAGAGTTTCACTCTTTTCTAAATAAATGACTTAATCCAGGCTGGAGAGAACTTATGAGTCTTAACGGAAGTCCTGTTACAGAAATTGTTCACGTCAACCCAGCTAAGTCAACAAGCTAAGTGTTATAGCCATATGGCTTCTGAAAAAAAAAAAACCTATAGCACTGAAGGCTTTTCTAGGCTTCCGCTAGCCCTAAATGTTTCATACAATTCCCTCGGTAGGAGCTGATATATTACCGTGACTCCCCATAACTCCGGCTGAGGGGGTTTGCACATGGCTGCTATCGGTCTCCAGTGAATGAGCCTGTCAGCCACTACACCGCGCCATGAATAACTAATGCCATCAACGTCCTGTATGCTTCCATATCAGCCTCTATAAAGCAAAGTCGGCGAACACTAAAGCCTCTTAGCTATGAGTTATGCTAGCAATCGTGTGCCGGTGGCCACCCACCCCAATGATCCATCTCAGGTACTGTAGCCAGCGCCCACGCTAACTGACGCTAGCGCTAAGGTGGGCTAACGGAGTGACTCCAGAGTGACTCCTTTTTCTGATATACAGCACCTCAGATCTAATAGACGAGTGAAGGATTCTAGCTTACTCTAACCGCCGTAAAACAAACCTTCGGTTTGTGGCAAAACCAAACCCAGGAAGAAGTGCATGTTAAAGACTAAAGCATGGATTTTTCGTGTTCTCATGTGATATTTTTGTTTATAGCAGGAGTCAAATCTCGGTTTTCTCAGAGGACTCATCGTACGTCATCGTACAACACCAGCTGATCATCGACGAGAAAACACGTAGCTGAGTGCAATTCCAGGACAGAAGCAGTTCCAGGAAGGGCTCTTCTTGTTGATCGAGACATTATTCATCAAAGCTGCTTAGCATATGATCATAACATTAGTACACAAATTTCTTAGAAAGTGTTGCTATTCATCAGTTTCATCCCAGGGTATTAAATTAGTAAAGCTACATTAATTATGGGACAGGATGCAAGAGCTCAGCACGATTAATAAAAAAAATACACCACCATCCAAATGCAGAGTCAGAAACACACAATAATAAAAAAAATGTTATGAGGCTACTGTAAAGATCCAAGTGGCCACATCTGTATTCGTGGAAGTATCATCTCTTTTCTGGAAATATTACAGCTTTATTCCCTACATCTTCCCCCCGGAGGCACCACTGTAACCAGAAATCATAGCTTAGTGAAGTCATATACTTTTTATCCATTTATAGTTACACTAGTTGTGTTATAGCAGCTATAAACTGTCGTTCCCTCACCAGCCTAAGAAGACAGGTAGCAATATAGCTTATCATGTCTCTGAGAAACCGCAAAAAGTCCTGAAGACATTCCTGTGTCAGAAAACTTAAAGTTACAGCTTTATCTCTGACTGTTGCAAAGCACTGACACTGGAGACTCCTTCCATAAATGTTAAATAAATATCTCCTTACTGAGAACTTTTTTTTAAATATCTCCTTATTGAGAAAGATTTTTAAAATCAGTTTACGTGGAGCGTCTGCTAAACAAGTTCCTGTAAACAAGCTGTCACTATAGAAACAATAACACATTTCCTGTTTCCTTGTTCTCCGTGACGTGAGCAGCTAGCTACTGAGCAACAAGCAACCTTAAGAGAAGAGGAAGGCAAATATGTACTCCATTTTTTTTTTAGAAACAAGAGGCCAAAGTCTGTCCTTTTGCTTCCAATAGGCTCAGACTTCCAAAATGTGGAGATTTGTGAATATGAAGTTCACCTCGAGTAACGCAAAATGAACCCACTGCCAAAAGTAAATTTCTTTTAGTGCTTCTACTGCATTTGTTTCTCATTCAGGCAACTTTCACGAAATATAATTGTCCTTCATCATCTACACTCACATTATAAAAATGATCAAATTGACACACATTGACCAGCTGATCTGTGAATGACACAACATCAACTCACCCCTGGAGCTCCTTGACCGAGACGGAGATCTTCAGGTTGTGTCCGAGGACGTAGAGAGCCGTGAGAATGTCGGCCCACTGCACCATCTCTCCCAAAGGTCCGCCTTTCAGAACCTTAGGACTGAAAACGTCGCCCGATTCCTCCGTCAGGAAACCCACGTGCACCAGAATCTGCAGAATAACAGCACTACTGATGAATAACAGCACTACTGATTAAAATTCTTTATTCCATTAGTTTTAGCTAAATCTACAAGGCAAAACATCCTGAAGCAAAGTCTCATCTCAATACGAGCCAAGAACTGAACCGCGAAAAAAACGGCAGGCGAAACAGTACGGTTCCATTCCACACACCGAATTTCAGACTTTCTCAAGACATGTTTAAAGGTTCTTCTTCTTCTAACTTCTTCTTGGAAGCTTTTCTGACAGTGAAACTTGTGTTCCAGGGTCTACAGAGAACTTTAAATGGTATCGCCCCAAAGTGAAAAACTCCTCAAAAGTTCTTGATTTCTAAGAGTATATGTGAATTAGATACCTAATATGCTGCAGTTAGAAAACAAACAAACAAAAAATAATAATAAATCCATCTAGCACCCAAAAATGTTCTTTGGTTTGTCCCTAGTGCACTATGCAGTAAATATGGTTGTTATTGAAGATGTATAGCTACAGTAAAAAAAATAATGTTCATTATAGAAATATAGAGTACACTTACAAAATTGCAGCTAGGTGCCCTCTCTGATCGTGAAAAAGTCTACTAAGTAAGGAATAAAACACTCTGTGGCATGCTGTTATAGGAAAAAAATCAACGATGGGGTGGTGTGATGAAGCTGAGTTACTGTTACCACCACAAGTGAGTTATTTTTCCAACAGCGGCACGTCCTGAAGTGTTTTATTCCTCTCATACCACAGCAATTTTTCAGCGATTACAATTTGTCTTTATTAAAAAACAACAGGTCATACTTTTTATCCATTTATGTTTACATTTACATTTATGTCTGCAAAACAAGTTCTCACTTATGTTATAGCAGCGATAAACAGTCGTTCCCTCACCAGCCTGTCTTTTTTCTCTCTCTGGAGGTTAATAAGACATCAAAAAAAACTCAGCTTTTCATATTACAGAGAAACTGTAAAGCGTAAACTCGTTAAAGAAAACTGTTACAAAGCACTGACACTGGAGACTCATTCCATAAATGTTAAATAAACACCTACTTACAGAACTCTTCACTGTATCAACGATTACACACGTTTTATTTCGTTTATTTGTGGTGAAGCGTCCGCTGTACACGTCCCTGTGAATGAGCTGTTGCTATAGAGACGATAACGTATTAGAAGTACGTTAGTATTAGAATTTGTGCTGTGCAGCTTCGCGACTGTCAGAGCTGCTGTTATAGAAAATTAATCAACACCTTCTGACCAATCAGAAGAGAGAATTCAACAGCACTGTGCTATAAAGAGTTATACATGAAACTTTTATGGGAACTTTTAACTGTATGTGCATTGAGAGACTTTTTATAAAGCCAGATAAATATTCAAATATTAATACGGGGGAAAAAACAGAATTTTTGTTCTATTTTTACAGAAGCGGCGAAGATGACTCAGACTTTATGCTAAAGACAGTTAGCGTGTGTATTGTGCTGGCGTTAGCTGAATAGATGTGGGAAATGAGCGAATGCTGCTGTCACAGTGAGGTGAAAGTCTATTTTAGTGAAGTGATTAAAATCACTGTGCTCCTCAGGGAGGCAGCTCATTACGCTCTTTGTGGGTTTATTTTAATTCCTTCCCTTGCTTTAGCCTACATCACTGTTTTCTTTGTGTTTTGTATCTTAAAAGCCTTTTTTTCTCTCTACAAGCCTGTTATCCAAAAGAAAACTTTTTCCACCTAAAAATATAGCATTAAAGCCCCAGAAAAATGAAACCAAGTACAGCATTGTGGTTACTTCTGCTTTAAGCTCGTTTACATGGTCATAGCTGATTGCTAGTTATTAATGATGCATGATTTAAAGTCCCAATTCTCATTTGTTCCACGGTGCGTGATGGCAGAAATTTACAAAAACATGTCCATCACTGACTTTTTTTGAGAATCTAGTACACTGTCTTATTCTTTTTACTAGATGTTCCTATTTTTAAACATTATTCCTTTTCTAGCACACCTGATTCATCTAATCAGCTAATTAACACATCTGGGTTAGCACAGAGAGAACGGGTGCAGGGCAGGGTCACTCCACGACCAGGAAAACGTTTTATTCAAGGGGTGTTTAAGAGTTCATTGGATAATTATGGGCTTCCAAAAAGGGTTCTACTTGGAATCTGTTCTAATAGGGAAAACAGACTTTTGGGTAAATTGACAACCTGCAAGGTTACACCAGTGGGTTCTTTAAGGCTTCAGTTGCTAATTAAGGTTCTTAGATCCCAAAAAAGGGCCTACTTGGAACTCTTTCAGATAAGGAAACACTGTGTTGTAGAGTTATACACAGAACCTATAAGGTTTCGCCAGAGGGTTGTTTAAGGGCTCTTAGCTTCCAAAACACATTTACTTGGAACACTTTTTCACATTTTTTTAATGTTTTGTAAATGAAACAACCATGTGCAAATGCATCACTGGCAAGGCACAATCACTGAGTCACTGATTCACTGAGTCAGTGAGTCGATGAGGCTCTGATTCACTGAGTCATCTGGTTACTGAGTTACTGAACTACTGACTCACTGAATCATTGAGTTATAGAGTCACTGAATGACTGAGTCAGTGAGTTGATGAGGCTCTGTTTCACTGAGTCATGTGGCTACTGAGTTGCTGAGTCAACAAGTCGATGAGTCTCTGATTCACTGAATCATTGAGTTATAGAGTCACTGATTGACTGAGTCAGTGAGTCGATGAGGCTCTGATTCACTGAGTCATGCGGCTACTGAGTTGCTGAGTCAGTGAGTTGATGAGTCTCTGATTCACTGAGTCATCCGGTTACTGAGTTGCTGAGCTACTGACTCACTGAATCACTGAATTATAGAGTCACTGATTGACTGAATCAGTGAGTCTCTGATTCACTGAGTCATCCGGTTACTGAGTTGCTGACCTACTGTCACACTGAATCATTGAGTTATAGAGTCACTGATTGACTGAGTCAGTGAGTCGACGAGTCTCTGATTCACTGAGTCATGCGGCTACTGAGTTGCTGAGCTTCTGACTCAGCTGAGTCAGTGAGTCCTTGAGTCACTGATTGACTGAGTCAGTGAGTCTCTGAATCACTTACTGTTGAGTCACTCCAGGGATAAAAAAAACAGTTAGAGAGAGAACAAAGGAAGAATTTAGAAATATTTTTTCAGCCTGTTTGCCCCCTGTTGTAAACAGTCACTGAGTAGAAGCTCAGACCTCATTCCTGATTCGCTCTCTGCTGTTTTTATGATGTCTTGTTAATTAAAAAATACACTACACCATCCAACTTTCTTCATAATAAAAGATCAAATTTATTGCAATTGCTGCATCCAGCCTGTGACAGATGGTCAATAATTTTAAACCATCTGTCAGAGTTGCAGGCCAGTAAACAACACAACACAAACTCATTCAACTCCATTTCAGTCACAACAGAAGCTACACCTTATTTCAAGGGTGCACAAATTTCTGCACAAATAGACACATTGGCTGCGGGTTTTCATTCTAGCCAATTAGGAGCGACACCTGATCACACAGTTATTTCCCCTTTACACCAACTGCTCAGCTGTTTGGTGTGTGATGTTTGCTTCTTTTGTTTGGCTGGAGAGCTAGGATGAGAATATTGCCTAAAAAATAACAGATGCTAAAAAATAAAAATATATATAACTGTTGGCAATTTGCTGAGATATAAGAGAAATAAAACACTTCAGGGTGTGCTGTTATAGGAAAATAATCAATGTTAGGAAAATTGGAAAATGTTTGGGGTCATAACATTTACTGATTTTATCTAATAAAGGGATTATCCTCAGGCAGATTATTAGCAGATTATTAGGCTACATGTAAATGTAGCTACAATTGGACAAAAAAACGCTTTTGGCCAAACTTTCAGATAATCTTCTTTAGAAGGTCAGCGTGGTCTACACACTAATGTGTATATTAGACAGTTAATTTTGTGTAAATTTGGTATTAGTAGAGAAAATCATAACAAGACAAAAAGTCAGTGTTTAGCATCAGGTGTGTGAATATTCACGCGGCCATTTTCCTGGATAAATCACAGCTCGACTGGAGCTGATAGCTCCTGAACGCTATAAAAAGCAGCGCTGCACGTTACACAGCAGCACTGCGGTGTTGTCAGACACGGCTTTTCCTTTTCTGCCTCCTCGTTCAGACGGCCTGGCCGCCGCACAGCCCGGGGGAGCTCAGCGCTACAGGCATGTGGGCTGAGAAAAAGACCCAGTTCCACTTTTGTTTCTCCCACGCACAAGTTTCTGAAGCAGGGAAGCAGAGAACTGCTGACCTTCTCTACACAGAACATCAAAACACATTTTCTTTTAGATGCACCAGGGACTGTGAATAGTTTCACTGCATCCTGGAAGAATAAACTCTTAAATTAAATTTATTTTTTTAGAGGCAATGGTTAAGAATGCAGGTTCAGGTTTTTGAAGACCTTTTCATTATATTTACTTTATAGCACACAACGCTGCTGAATTCTCAAAGCTCAGAAG
The DNA here is from genome assembly GCF_027358585.1 of Pangasianodon hypophthalmus. Lineage (NCBI taxonomy): Eukaryota > Metazoa > Chordata > Actinopteri > Siluriformes > Pangasiidae > Pangasianodon > Pangasianodon hypophthalmus. Next base: position 33,500,875 of record NC_069711.1, on the reverse strand, counting down.
GTGTTGATTAATTTTCTGTAACAGCAGGTTTATATTAACGCACTCGTTCTAATACGGTACGATTTCTATAGTAACAGCTTGTTCACATGGACTAGCAACCACATAAACAGAGTTCAAAAAGGTCTGTAATCGTTGCTATGGTGAAGGAGACATTTATTTCACATTTATGGAAGGAGTCTCCAGTGTCAGCGCTTTGTAAAAGTCAGAAGTAAAAGCTGGAACTTGAAGTTTTCTGACATCTTCAGGATGCTGGACGTTACATTTTGTGTATTCTTGGTGTGATTCTGAAAGTGTGAGATGGTAATTGTTGGCAAATTGCTGTGGTATAAGAGAAATAAAACACTTCCGGGACATACTGTGATTGGAAAACAATCAACTTCTAAGTGATAACAGTAACGCAGTAAGAGCATGATACAGAATGTTTTAATTTTCGTCTATCACAGCAGTTATAATTGTTTTATTTATTAAAGAATGACATCGTACTTTTTATCCATTTATAATTACATTTAATGTCATGTTTTAATCCTTACATCTTTCTGTGCGATTTATATTGTGTGTGGGGTTTTTTTTGTCTCTTCATTGACAACCACGGTATGATTCTGTTGACCTTCTAATGTTTTCCTTTTGAAACAGGAAGTCAGATGGTGTATCGAAGTGTGTGACTGATTTATACAACAGCCAATAGTGTGTGAGATACGCAACGGCACGCCCCCAGCCAATCTAAGCAAACCTGACAGTAGGCTGAGTGCTGATCTGGGAACAGGTGTCAGAGCGGCGTGAGGAGATCGATAAAGACAAGCCTGAGCGAGTGGAAACTGTGAGAGATCAGAGATCAGCTGAGCGGTGATATAAGGACGCTGCGTGTGGTAGATAAGTGATCGAGATCACTGCTAGAACCCTGACACGGCCTGATACACATCACCACTCCTGCCACGCTTGACCTTCAATATTTCTTACTGTGTGTTTGATGTGGAAAGGATGAGATATTTCATTGTGGGAAATATTCCTTCATGGCACACTGTAATGGCTGAAAAATCCAAGCGGAATGCTAACTAGCTCAGGGCCAGAGGACAGCATGCTAGCCGTCTGGGTTAAACAATGTTAGCGGTGTGCATTTAGAGCAGCTGGTGTATCATTCAGAAAAAGAATGTGACTTGTCGATGTTGAAATGACCTCTTCAACCCCCAGCTGGTGCCCACAGATGGCCCAAAACACTGCTAATGTCCGCGGAGTGCCGCAGTTTTCCTCAAAGCGTGAACAGGCTTCTACTCCTTCACTGAGTTTACCAGGTCAAGAAACGACCTTGAATTGAGCACTGCGGTGGTGTGAAGCCTGGGGATCACATTACTGCTGCTGCTATCACTAACCTCAATCAAAATCTCATTTTGAACAGGTTCTGACGGTTTAGAAATGAGTTTTTTAATTAAGACTCCATGTGTTGCTTCATTTGCAAGTCACCAGCTTAGTAATAACCGTTTGACTTCATATCGTCTAGAACAGATTGTAGCCAAATAACACGGCTAATGGAAGTGTGGACGTTATAGCTATTGCAAATGTAAGCTAATAGTGAGCAATTTCCAGCTAATTCTAATTTCTTGTCTCAGTGGAACGTAAAACAAAAATAATTCCATCAGACCCAGGAGTGGCGTTAAAATTTGCAGATTTATCACTCGTGATACATTGGCATCCATCAGTGAGTCTCCTGTGTCAGAGGTAAAAACTTTAAAAAAACTTTATGCTTTCCGACATCTTCAGGACAGAGAAGTTTCTCTGGTTTCTCTGTAACATGACAAGCTGCATTTTGTCTCATTAACTTCAGAGGCTGCGGAGGGAACCTAATGTAATTATAAACGGATAAAAATTACAGCACATCATTCTTTAATAAGTAAACCTAATCGTTGGCAAATTGCAGTGATATAAAAGGAAAAGAACTTCAGGACGTGCTGCTGTTGTGGGGTTTATTCCTTACTTGATACACTTTATTAGGTATCGTCATTACCACCTTTATAAAAAATAACAAACTGGCCATTATTGTATCGATAGTTATTTTCCCTACTTTTCCTCGTAAAGGAAATGAAATTTTAATACATGTTAGCCAGAGTCAGAGTATAGTGCTCCTTGTTGGTGCTTTGTTAGCAAAACCTCAGTACACATCAGTATATATAGTGATAAATATCGTATATCATGATGTGATAATTTCCTGCTCGTCACGCTAATCTTAATCTTTTGTAATGTTTCACTGGTTTCGCTTCAAACAGTTTCTGTCAAACTAGATTATTCTGAAGTCACGCTACATTTACTTACTCTCTTCCACCAAAACCACTGGTGTGTGTTCTAGTAACATGATGGACGTTACTCGGAAAACAGTCTGGCACCATGTGAAAGCCTCTGCTGTGGTTTCAGAGTCTCAGGTTGGTAGAAATGCTCTGTTTGTGCAGCCTGCCACGACGGCTAACGATGTGCGTCGAGTTCGTCTCCAACCAGCTGGAATCAGCGACATCCAGGGACTGCTGGGACGCAGGCATCAAGTGTGTGTCCTTCTCTACACACATACAGACACGCTTGTAATGAGGATGGATTGCTCTGTTTACAGAAAACACCTCGTCTTTACCTCCCTGTACAACCTGAAACAGCACTCACAGCACCGAATGCACTTACAGAGTGCAGCTAATGCTAATCACCTTCAATTAAAAAAAAAAAAGACTTCCCGATCATGAGGGATGCTGGGAAATGGAGTGCATCAAGCCTTGAATGACTTCTATACACATCAGACATGGGTAATCACCCAGGATGGATCTATAAATCTCCTTGCCATCACAGCACCATTGCTCGAATAGACGCTAGGCCTCTAAGGCTAATCCGCAACGGATTCTCTGAAAAAAGGGTACAAAATGGCAGCCTGTTGTAGACCGAAACACACACACTCGCGACTATCTGGCGCAGAAATCTCATTTTGCAATTACACCCTGTGTTCCCACTGCAGAGCGATCCGTTATCCACAGCAGACGGCAAATAGCTTCTGACTCGCTGCCTTCCCTTAATTGTGGATGATAAAGCACTCTGGATAGGCGAAAAAGAAAGTGATCGCAACAGCTGGCGTTGAGATAGCACACAAAGTTCGAAGATAAAAAATCCATTTCACACACTCAGGGGAGAATAGACAGAGAGATAAATCAGTGGAGAGAGTGCTATTTTTAGACATGGTTAGCTTATTTAGGACGAGACACGGCGGCAGGTAAACTGGGAAGCGGACGATCAATTAAAAACACTCGCGAGGACCGTCCCATAATCCTCCAGGAAGAATAAAATTGCAGGAAGAGTGGTAAATGATGTCTTGAAGAAAGGAACAAATCCTCATGGTGCAACTGCAGAATCATACATTCGAGCTAAAATACCGACAGGGTGCAAAAATAAAGACCCCCTTCGCAGCAACAGTGGATTCAAGCGTAAATGGAGAAGGAGGAATATCCAGTCAGGTCTGAATGTCTAAGAATTTAAAACAAATCTTTTTAAACAAACGTTTGCTGTAATTAGTAGAGATGATATGCATCACTCATAAATGAGAACACTAGGAGTCACATGTGTTAATATTTGGATTTAAAGATGCACCACCAAAACAGTACAATTAGTAAGGACTAAAACACTCATGTCATGCAAATTGATTATTTTCTTTTAAAAGCACATCCCGAAGTGATTTCTTCCTCTTAAACCACAGTAACTTACCAACAACTGCATTTTTTTTTCCAAATTAATAAATGACATGTAATTTTTATCTGTTTCTAGCTATGTTTAATGAGAAGTTATAGCAGCTATAAACAGTTCTTCCCTCACCAGCCTCTCTTTTTTCTCTTTTTTTTAAGTTAATAAGACAAATAATGCATCCTGTTACCAAGAAACCTAAAAAAGTGTAAACTCCATTGTCCTGAAGATGTCGAAAAACTTAACTCTTGCAGCAAGCTTTGCCTCTGACTGTCAGAAAGCGCTGATACTGGAGACTCCTTCCATAAATGTTAAAGAAAACTTCACTACAAGTCTCTGTGAATGAGCTGTTACTATAGAAACCATAAGGTATTAGAACAAGTGCATTAAACCTGTAATCTGCAGCTGCACTACTGTCAGATCTGCTGTTATAGAAACTTAATCAACACTTTCTGACCAATCAGAATGCAGTTTATAATCTTTCCTGAGAGCTTGTAGCTTTAATGAGAACCCGTGAAAGTTGGTGATTTTACTGATATTAATTCCTATAAATTTTGCATGATGTTGAGTGAAACTCCTTCCATCTCACCTTCTTCTGCTCCCTCCATCGTCTGCGCAGCTTCAGGTCGAGTCTCTGGGCGGCTGTAGCCCACTGCGCTGCCAACCTGCGGATCCGTCTCTTCATAAAACTCAGAGACTCTTTCCCTGTTCCGACCTGATCCAACAGAGCGCCGAGATCCGTACGGAAAGCCGCCTGGTGAAGACAGAGGGAGAGAGAGATAAAAGAGTGAAAGATAATGAGAGACGGGAGGGTCACACATTTTAACTTTTAACAATAATTTAATCATGTCCCAGACAATCATTAAGCAGTAAAGAGATAAGGGTGTAAAACCGTTCTCGGTCATGGCGCAAACTGATTAAATTCTTCTTTAATAAATTGTCAATGTGCTCAGGTGCAACGAGTCCCAAATCTTACAGGGTTCTTACGACGAGTTAAAAAAAACGCTAAAATGCGTAGAACCTGTTCAGACTTCCTGTTAGATGTGCATTGTTATTATTGGTGGACAAGGGCTCATTATATATTATGGATTACCCATCATGCATTGCAAGCATATGTGCCAAAATGCCCTGGGGTTGGTTTATGCTTAGTCAGCACTGCTTCTGAGGTGTGTCTGAAATGAACATCAGAAAGCCTCGAGCGTTTACAGTTTTTCAGAAAAGTAGGAGGATGCAATAGACAACAAGATGTGTGAGGTTCGTGATTGGGATGTCGTGATTTTTTTTAGCAAGATTAAATAGAATCTGCATCATCTAAATATCTAGCTTAAAATGGAGCACGTAAGATTCTTTAAAAACTTATTATTCGCCAATCTAATCTTAAAAAACATCGTTTTTCATAACTTAATGTCAAATGTATAATGTAAATTAAAGTTTATAAGACAAAGGAAGTTAAAAAACAGCTTCACTGCTTTGACGAGAATAAAATGACCAACTTAAAATATTATTTCAAGATAGTAAACTATTATAATGACTGAGTAGCAGAAATAAACGTTATAGCAACATATCTTCTCTGTTAATCTGCTGCTCAAACTGTTTGAACGCAAACTAAAAACAAACTAAAAGCAAACGTAAACACTTTCTAATTTTCATAATTCATTTTTTACCGCAACAGAAAGCGAGGACGCCGCATCAGCACACCTTTCAAGTGGGAAAGTTGAGTCGAGGCAAGAGATCACTAATATGAGATAGAGAGAAGGACGCGGGGTTACCAGAGGGGCAGTTAATATCGAAGAGTTCAAAACACAGCTGTCAATCATTCCAAGTTCACATGGTGATTGGCTCGTCTGGGGTTTTATTGGGGAAAAAAGAAGACTGCATATCTTTTGGCGTATTTTTGAGTGATAACACACAGCAGCGTACTCCGATGTTAAAATGCGTAAAGGTGGGCAGGTCTAAAACCACGGGGAATGTTTTTCTCCACTATACTCACTCACACTACACTGCACCAACTATACGCTGCTCAATTTAAAGGAACGATGTAGTGATGTAGGATATGCAGATAGAGTGAAAGTGACTAGTTTCAAATGTAGAGACAGAGAGAGAGAGAGAAAGAGAGACAGACAGACAGAGAGAGAGAGAGAGAGAGACAGACAGAGAGACAGACAGACAGAGAGACAGACAGACAGAGAGAAAGAGACAGATAGAGACAGATCAAGAGAGAGAGAGAGATAGGAAAATAGACAGACAGATAGAGAGAGAGAGCGAGAGAGAGAGAGAGAGAGAGAGGGAGGGAGGGAGAGGGGTCCCTGAGGCACCCACAGGCACTCCAATGCTCAAACCTATCACACCGTAAAAAAAAGCACTGTGTGTGTGTGTGTGTGTGTGTGTGTGTGTGTTCACTCAGGCAGCTATGATGTTAGCTGAGCTCTCCACAAATGCAATGACTGACTACCTCACTCACACACACACACACACATACAGTCCTCTAAATAATCATTATCAGGATCTTTGCATATATAATGCTGGAAGGTATGTAAATGCAGTGTTGAGTCTTCTTGTGCACACACACACACACACACACACACACACACACAGAAATCAGGCAGGAACTCATTTGTGTAAATAGCAGTAGAGATTCAGGCAGCATGAGGAATTAGTGTGAGAAATCATTTATGCAGAATACACAAAGCGCAGAGAGGGGGTGGGGTGGGTTGGAGGGGTGTGTGTGTGTGTGTGTGTGTGTCTCACTTGTCTTTTAGCTGAGCTTTTCAGCACTGCAGGTGTTGTGCTGTAGTTCCTCCAGGCCAGCGGGGGGCAGAACCACTCCACCTCACTCAGGTAAATGAGGAAGGAGCAATCCGAGCCATCGACTCCGTAAAAGGCGTAGCACGGATCTGACGTCCACCGTGCCCTCATCCACTACACCACGACAAGGACACACAGAAGATCAAAAAACATTTAACAATGATTGAACAATTACAACCTTTAATTTATTAAAAACAATGCATCGTACGTTTTATCCATTTACAGTTACATTTAATGTTATGTGAAACGAGTCTTGAAGTTAATAAGCGCAGCCTGTCATGTTAGCAAGAAAGCGTAAACTCCTCTGTCCTGAAGACATCAGAGATCTTACAGTTACAGCTTTACCTCTGACTGTTACAGAGCGCTGACACTGGAGACTCCTTCCATAACTGTTAAATAAACATCTCCTTACTTCAACATATCTCATCAACCATATCAAGGATTTTTAAAAATCTGTTAAAAATACAAGTATCAGTGAATGAGCTGTTACTAAAGAAATGAAAACAACAGAGCTGCTGTTAGAGCAAATAAATCAACACCTTCTGACCAATCAGAATCAGGAATTCAGCAGCACCGTGGTTTAAAATATAAAAAAAAAATTTTAAAATAAAGAAAAAAAAAACAGCTTTTAAGATGGCAGGAAACAAGTCCAAAGTTCCAAGTTACAAAAACATTTTAGTCGTTAATTCATTTTGCAGCTTCGTGCCATAATGTTATTACACCTTTATTACACATATATAACTCTGTTATAAATACAATATTTGGTCTTTCTTGCTACAATTAAGGCTATACTTTCAGTAACTGGACTGAATATAAAGTTGTTAAAGAAAAAAAAATGCTATTCCTCCGCCAAGGTGTGTGTGTGTGTGTGTGTATGTGTGTGTACTTACATCCACTTTACTAGCGCAGTCAGGGTAGCGCGGGTCTCGGGGAACTTCACACTGACTCGACGTTCCATCTCTCACGACTGCAAAGAGAAACATTACATCATCGTTAAAGATGATTATAACTCTTCATAAGAACCATCGCAGATTCTCTGGGAATTTATCTTTGGAACGTTTTACACAATTTTACCTGGATACTAACTTGGTTAATACACTTCCCAATACAACATTGTGCTATAAGTACATGATCACATACTTTTTACGTATAGCAGTGAAGAATGATGTAGCTTCGTCTGATTGGTCAGTCTTTGTTGTAATGGACTTGGGATTTGGGATTTAAGTGGATTGGATTGGTCTCAGATCTATCAGTGTCTCATTAGCCAAATGGAGGCAGCAGCAGGAGCAGTAAAGATCTTCAGCTTCATCAGCTTCATCAATCTCCAGCGTCTATGATCTGGAGCGGAGGAGTGCAGAGCCGGCTGTTCGCTCAGTAGAGCTGTAAATGTTCTAAAGGGGCCTCCTACACTACAGCGTATGAAGCTCTGTGTGTACGTGTGTGTGTCCTGTTTAATATTCTAAAAACTCGTCAGTGATACAAATTCATCACAATTTATTTATTTGAGTTCTCAGTTATTAAAGACTTCTTGTATTCCTGTCATTGTGACATCTTCATCACGAAGCTTGTAGCACAATTCTCCTAAAGTCTCTCCACTCGGCGGCCATCTTGGCAACACTCCCAGGGATTTTAAGTAACAATGGCTATACGGATGACTACGGGATAAACGCAGATTTCCTCACATCGAATAAAGAAAGTCAACTCGCTAAACTTTTGTTTTTTTCGAACTGTCACAGTCGCCACGATCGAGCACAAAAAAAAAAAAACACTTTAATTACACGCTTTTACACCACATGATTGAGTACACAGCATCCTTTTCGTTAAAGTAAAGCCAACTGGAAATCTAACAGCATATCAGTCATATTAACGCTCTCTACACTGTTTACTTGTTCAGACACTAGCATCTTAATTTAATAAAGAGTTTCATTTATAAAGAGATTTATACTACAACATTGTTCAGCGCTTGATTAATTCTCTAGAACAGCAGCTCTGCAAGTTATGCATCTGCAAATCACAGGTTTATATTAATGCGCTTGTTCTAATGCGCTATCGTTTCTATAGTAACAGCTCATTCACAGGGACTTGTACAGCAGATGCTCTTCATAACTGGATTTTTTTTTAAAAATCGCTGACGTGGAGAAGGTTTCTGTAAGGAGACATTTATTTAACATTTATGGAAGGAGTCTCCAGTGTCAGCGGTATATAACAATCAGTGGTAAACCTGTAAGTTTAAGTTTTTTGCTGGAGTTTACACTTTGCGATTTCTCTGTAACATGGCAAGCTGCGTTTTATTGTCTTATTAACTTCACAAGAGAGAAAAAAGAGAGGCTGGTGGGAATGACTGTTTATAGCTGCTATAACGTAAGTGAGAACAAGAACTAATTCGTTTTGCGGTCGTTCCACAACATTAATTGTAGCCATAAGGGAATAAAAAGTATGATATGTTGTTCTTTAATAAATAAAAAATGAAAAAATGTAATCGTAGTATGCAGAGAAAAGCTCACTTCAGGGAGTGCACCACGCCATTGTTGAGTACCTTCCTGTAACATCACAACACAGAGTGTATAATTCAAAACTTATTGCATCTTTAATGAATTTGCATTTCCTCTTTATGCCTGAGCATTTTGATAACTATTGACTTCTATATTTCAGTACGTCTAAAACTCTTACACTTATGTTCTCAATTCTTCTATGTGTCCCTTCTCATTCTGTACAAGGTAAAATAGAGAGAATAGACTTTCCAGGAAGTCCGTTCCTGGTACATTGTCAGAAAAAAAGGTTTCATAGAAGCACATTTTTGTTCCCAAAGGCACGAGCAACAGTATAATAGTTCCACTTAAAATACTACAATGGTCCTCAAGGCTCAGTGATGTATCATAAATGGGTTTTAAAGGTACACTGCAGTCTCAGGGTTCATTTATGTACAAGTAAAAATCCTGGAAGGTAGAGCGGCAAGCTGTGTAGCCTAAGAGGAAAAATGCTACAAATACATTTTGGTAAAAACATATTTCTTGTAGTTTTTCAATCTTTATGAATATTTATTCCTATGTTATCTTGCCCTCAGAAAATGTCATGGCCTTCCAATTCAGAAACTCAGCAGTCACACTCAAGCCAGCGTTTCTCCGAGCCTACAGACATCCGAACTTTATTTACTTTCACCGACAGAGCTGGAGGATTTTTATAGTCCGATTAGGTCTGGACGGTGGACGTTGCCTAAATCAATAGCATCTGAGGGAGCAATAAAATGCAAATGTGAATTAAAAGTGGGCTTTAAATCTGTCCTGTGTGACTCAATACTGAATACACCCCGCCTAATTCAGCTTTACTGCTGACTGTCTCCCGTTTATGTCCGACTTCTGAGAATTTCCCAACCAACAAATCTGACATTATACGTCACATCTAAGCGCACTGCATTTCCTTAAAGCAGAACACCAATAATCTGTCATTGTGAAATATCCTGACCAATACGTTGAGTGTTTGGAGGCCCATTATACAGAGAACTTATCCTGAGAACTCAGGGTTTGTTTGTTTTTTTAATAAATGAAATACATGGTACCATCACAATGTCATCTTGAGATTTTTTTTTCTCACAATCTAGACAAACTCAACACCTGTCTGTTTTTTTCCCCAAAAAATGGTCAATTGTGATTTTCTTGTCATGATACAACATGTGAGTGTGAACATTTTGTGACTTTTCAGTGTCTACATGCAAAAATCTCTTTATTTTTGACATACAGTGGGTGATGCTAAACTTTAAAGCTACGCTGATATTGCTTTTTTTTTCCTCCTACAGTTCTAGGGTTCTTCGCATAGTTCTTAGCAAAAGTGAGCAAAAACTGTTAAACAGTACCTTTAAAAGTCCTGTCAGGAAAACAAGCACTTTGCTAAGAGTTTTACTTAAACAACATACTGTATTTTTATACAGTTTCTTTGAGTCTAAATGATCTAGTGAGTGAAAGCTAACCTAGCAACTGAAAGCTAAACTAGTGAATGAAAGATAAGCTACCTAAACCTAGTGAATGAAAGATAAGCTGGCAAGCAAGTGAAAGCTAAACCTAGTGAATGAAAGATAAGCTAGCAAGCAAGTGAAAGCTAAACCTAGTGAATGAAAGATAAGCTAGCAGGCGAGTGAAAGCTAACCTAGCATGTGAAGGCACATGTAACGAGTAAAGGCAAACAAAAGTGAAAGCTAACCTAGCAAATGAAAGCTAATCTAAGTGATCCATAACCTATTTAGCATAAACTAATCTAGTGATTCAAAGCTAGCATAACTAGTGAAAGCTAATCTAGTGAGTGATGGCTAACTTAGATAGGGAAAGCAAACTTAATGAAGAAAGTTAAATTAATAAGTGAAAGCTATGAAGCTAAAGTCGGTAACCATTAAGAGTAAACCTTTTGGAAAACTACACTTTCTTAAACTATCTTGTCTGGTTCCTCTCAAGGTTTCTTCCTCATGTCATCTCAGGGAGTTTTTCCTCGCCACCATCGCCTCTGGCTTGCTCAATAGAATAAATTTATAATTGTATAAGTTTAAAACTTATATCCTGAATTTATATATACTGTAAAGCTGCTTTGTGACAATGTTCATTGTTAAAAGCGCTATACAAATAAAATTGAATTGAATTAAATTGAACATCTACATTATCTAGCAATTCAAAATGGTTGACATCCAATGCATTACAAGCAAACATGGATTTTCAAAAATATGTCATTACCTTTGTGGATGTTGTCTTAAAAAAATGCAAAAACAGAAGGAGCATCTGCTGCTTATTTCCTCTCAAGAAAACAATCAAGAGAAGTTGTCAAGATAAGACGACAAAACAATAATAATAATTATAAAGCATGGTCTCTTTTATGCTATTTTTCTCCAAAAAACAAAAAATCATAAAACAGCCATTTGAAGGCACCGACTTCTCATTATCCAGGATTGTGGAAATGAGACCATCTAGGCAACATATCAGTATTTACATATCAACTTATCAGTGATGTTCCACTTCTTCAGGCAGGGATGTGTGTGTGTTTGTGTGTGTGTGTGTGTGTCTACAATAATTTAATCATTCTCACCACAGCAAGGCCCACGACACACCATGGCAGAACAAGCCCTAGAAAAATGTGAAGCTGGCCATCTATCACCCAACTTGTGTGTACGTGTGTGTAAGTGTGTACATGTATTTAGCCCTTTTGAGGACCAAATGTGCTCATAAACAGCTGTTCCTCACAAAAAATGCCATTTCTATCACAGATATTTCCAAAAACATATATAATAATAACAAAAGAGCCAAAATATGTGTAGTATTAACTAGCTACAGTCATCACTGTGTATATTAATGGAAGGTCTTCATGAAGATAGAAGAACTAACCTGTGTTTTAAAATTATGATTAGTTTACCTGTGTGTGTGTGTGTGTGTGTGTGTGTGTGTGTGTAACATCACCTCTTGACGCTGCCATGCTGTTCTGAAGAATCTGCTCCACTCGCACCGCCATGTTTGACACGTTTTGGGCGATGGCCTGAATTCTCTCCACCAGTCCTGCTGGCTGAATCCTGACACACACACACACACACACACACACACACACACACACACACACACACCACAGGCAACTATCAATTTTAAAACTATTAAAAACACATTTTCAGTCATTCTGAGAGTAATGCTACACTCAAATATGGCTCTGTGTTTTCTAGAAGATTCTACATGAATGGTTAAGTTCTGAGGTAAAAAAAAAAAAAATTCATAGCAATAAATTCAACCTAAATCTACATCTGGATTTAATCTCTAAACCTATTTAGTATTGTGACGAAGAATTGACATTTATGTCAGTATGAAACATCGGCGCTGTTGGTATTTGATTTGATGCTAATTAATTAGAGTTAGATTTTGCTCACACAAAGCATTTTCTTAGTAATCTGACAACACATCTGAGAGAAATGCTGATGTTCCTGATAATTTCATGTCATTTTCACTGGCTCTGTGCCTTTACATTGTCCATAAAACAAACTTAAATATGTTAGCTAAATATGATAGCTAGCCTGCGCTTAGCGTCCGTGTTCCCTGGTTGCCTAGCAACAGCGCTCTCACAGCTTTCACTAGTTGGTGAGTGGTGAGCGTTTCGTGTTGTGCTTTTGCCTTTCCATGTCGAAAGCACCAATTTCATGAGTTCCATTTGAATGCACTATATTATCATCTCTGTCTTCTTCTCCCTCAGCGTCTCTCCGAATCTATTGGGAAGTGTTAACAGGCACTAGATGCTCTAATTGCGAGGCACTTGGATGGAGCGTGAAATAGAAAAATCCTGAAGCCCGTCAATACTATTTAGTCTCAGAGCTAAGAGCGCTTCCCTACACATTACGGCTCGTGGAGATGCAGAGCTGAGAGAACGGAGTCGGGTCATTAAAAGCAAGAGAGACAACACTAACACACACATGCGCACTGAAGGGGCCCATTGAACGCACTGTGCGTGAAAGGGTAAAAGATGTAATAAACAGTGAGCAGATGAGAACAGGCTAAATGTAGCTGCAGTTACATCAACAACAGCTGAACACTTGATCTTTTCAGTACACCATCATAAACATGAAAAATAATGAACAACAATCCAAAGTATGAAAGATGCAGTAAATAAAGCAACTGACTATTTCATTACACAATACAATATTATAACATGCCTCCTTCACTGGGATTGACACACACATTCGCCATGCCTTCTTCACTGAGAATAACAGATTCAGAGGCTACAACTTCTTCACTGAGAATAACAGGTACAGAGGCCACGCCTCTTCACTGAGAATAACAGGTACAGAGGCCACGCCTCTTCACTGAGAATAACAGGTACGGAGGCCACGCCTCTTCACTGAGAGTAACAGGTACAGAGGCTACGCCTTCTTCACTGAGAATAACAGATTCAGAGGCTACAACTTCTTCACTGAGACTAACAGGTACAGAGGCCACGCCTCTTCACTGAGAATAACAGGTACGGAGGCCACGCCTCTTCACTGAGAGTTACAGGTACAGAGGCCACGCCTCTTCACTGAGAATAACAGGTACGGAGGCCACGCCTCTTCACTGAGAGTAACAGGTACAGAGGCTATGCCTTCTTCACTGAGAATAACAGTTTCAGAGGCTACAACTTCTTCACTGAGAATAACAGGTACGGAGGCCACGCCTCTTCACTGAGAGTAACAGGTACAAAAGGCCACACCTTTTTCACTGAGAGTAACAGGTACAAAAGGCCACACCTTTTTCACTGAGAGTAACAGGTACAGAGGCCACGCCTTTTCACTGAGAGTAACGGATTCAAAGGGCAGGCCTCTTCTCTAAGAATAACAGGTACAAAACGCCACACCTCTTCACTGAGAATAACAGGTACAGAGATACAGATAATCAGAGACAACATTTCTTTTACTAGGACTAATCAATAGAGACTAATCAATCCGAGGCCACACCTCCTTTGCTTTGATAAAAACAGAGGCCACACCTTCTTCACCAGGACTGACACAAATAGAGGCCATGCCTCCTTCTCTGAGATTGACTGACAGTTTAATTAGAAGCCATCTGGAGTGAAGTTCTGAATAAATAATCATTAAGGGGCGGAGTTAGAGCTCAGATCTTTAATTACGTCTTCATTCACATGGCATCCAATAAAGTCCATCTTTCTCATTAGCACTCCTGCTGCTCAGCGGCATGTGCTCGCTCTAAGAGCCAGGAGATTATCAGATGCATGCTAGCTGTGATCGATCACCCTGAGAGGACGAGAAGCTGACGTCGGACTTTCCGAGAACACGCTCGACAAGACACATTACACACATTACTGAAGAGTTCAGGGCCTGACTCATACAGATACAACGACATCACTTTCGCTGCTGCAGTGCTGAATCCTGATTGGTCAGAAGGTGCTGATTATTTTTTTTTAATGGCAGCTCTGTCAGTAGTGCAGGTATATGTTAATACGTTATCATTTGTACAGTAACAGCTCTTTCACAGAGACTTGTAAAGCAGATGATCCATATAAATGCATTAAAAATGTGTAATCATTGATATGGTGAAGTTTTCTATAAGAAGATGTTTTTTTATGGAAGGAGTCTCCAGTGGAATAAAACACTTTTATTAATTTTGCTATTGGAAAATAATTGAGTTCAGGGTGGTACAGTAACTCCATTTCATCACTCCACCCATTGATTATTTTCCTATAACAGCACAACATGAAGCCTTTTACTCTTTAACTATATTATAATAAAACTCACATTTATGTGTGGAAAGGAACCGAAGAAATCCCAGAAGCCAGTCAGTTTAATTTATTGTTTTATTGCATCATCATAACTAATTTGCATAAAATGGAGAAAATGGCTGAATTTAAATGTTGCTTGTTGTTGAAATCATGTTACAAACTTACTAAGGGAATGAAAGGTCCCGTGACGAATTTGTTCATAACTTTTGCTCTTATAGATATCGATTTTTTTACACTTTCTGAGAAATATGACAAAATATTTTTTTTAATTCTATTTTTTTTATGAATATATAGTAGCTCAGACTACAGCAAGCTGTACGTACGTTATCTGATCACTTAATCTAACCTACATGCTAATTGCTAATCGCTAAGAATGTGTGAATGCTAGGTAGCATTCATGCTAAGTGGTTTCTGCTAGCATTTATGCATGATTAGCCCCTCATCACTGCTCTTTAGCTGAACGTTGTTATCAGCGAGTCCTCATATTGAGCGTACAGAAGATCCATTACAGGTTTTATAATGTAATTATGTAGCACTTTTACAACTCACATTATCCTTTTATAATGCACATAACCACCTGTTTCACAGCACCAACATAAAAATCCACCCTTGTCTCCTTTTCCACTACTTAGCAACGTTCTGCCTCATTGACCCATTGTGTTCAGATTTTATACCAATATAACTGTAAAAGTTTGAAAATATATCTTATAAGACTCATACAGTAATGCTAATCATACATATGTATGTATTTTAGGCATTTCAGGGAGTTAAGCTACAGAACAACATTACTGACAAAGGTGCTATTATTCAAAGATCTCTGTGTGCTAAATTAGCTTAGCATTTGCAGCAGTTTTTGATTAGGTTTGAAATGAGCTACACAAAAAATGCTAATTCCTCATCAGCTTTTTCTTAGCTAATACATAAAAATTAGCACACATCTAGAAAAGATAAATCAGAACGAAATTAGTGTGTGTGTGTGTGTGTGTGTGTGTGTGTGTGTGTGTGTGGCCTGCTCAGCAGTGTGTTTAGCATTGCTAGCAGTGCTTGATCGACCCGAGAGGAAGAGAAGCTGACTTCAGACTTTCTTAAAGACGCTGAGTGAACGCGCTCTTCTCGGTGAAATCGACAAAGCTGTTACAGAAATTATTGAAGTGTTTAGGGTGAGATGGAGAAATCAGACCACAGCCAAGCCTCGATCTGCTTCTCAGACACACACACACACACACACACAACCTCAAAGCTCAAATGATTATAGATAATGAGCTGTAAGTCAGTGAAAAGGTTATGAGTGAAAAACAATGTCCTTTGCACCACAGCGCTGTTGAATTCTGGACTGTGATTGGTCAGAAGATGTCTGAAGATTAATTTTCTATAACAGCAGCTCTGATAGTAGTGCAGCTACAAATCACACACTTATATCAATGAGCTTGTTCTAATACGTTATTGTTTCTATGGTAACAGCTCATTCACAGGGACTTGCGAATGCTCAACATAAAAGGATTAAAAAACTTGATTCATCGTTGATATGGTCAAGTTTTCTGTAAGGAGAAAAATGTTTATTTAACAGTTATGGAAGGAGTCTCCAGTGTCAGCATCTTAAAGACAGAAGAGCTTATGCTTCCTTTGTTACGCTTGTTACGTTATGTTAAAGCTGCGGATTATTTTTTATTTATTAAAAAATAAGAGAGAAGAAAGAGAGGCTGAAAAGAGATGGACTATTTATAACTGCTCTAACGTAAGTAACTTGTCTTGTAATTGTAACTATAAACATAAAAATTACAATGTGCCATTCTTTAAGAAATAAAAAAGCTGTAATTAGTAAATTGCTGTGGTATAAGAGGAATAAAACACTTTAGAGACATGCTGTTATAAAAAATAAATCAACTTCAGGGAGGTAAGAGTAACTCCGCTTCATCACACCACCCCATCTTTGATTATTTTCCCAGAACAGCATGACGCTGAGGTTTTATTCCTTGCTTAAAAAAAGGTAAACTCGAACCGATCGCAGCCAATCAAACAGAACATCTAAGCAAAAGACGTCTTCAGAATAATAACTGTAGGATTAATTAATTTAGAGTCGTATCCTTTCAGGCTTCGAAACGTCGTCGTGAGCTGCAGCACGTGCACACTCAGACTGCTTCTGTAAAATAATAGAAACTGCAATAAGAAAAAGGTTAAAGCTTCACATCATAACCCATAAAACCTTTTAGCAAAAGCACTGAGGCGTGTAATTCCTCTTAACGTCTGATCTTTAAGGAAGCAGTTAACTGTCACTCTTCACTGACCGATAATTCACTGGCAAGCTAACGACAGTGTCAGTGCACTACAACAACTATTTTTATTTTATCACATACAAAGTAAGTATTATAGTCATCATTAAGAAATATTACTATCATTAGCTTATCCTGTCTGGTTCATTTCTTTCAGTACGGTTGAGTACAAAAGTTTGTACCCCCCTTATTATTTTTTTTTTTTTAGGAAAATGTGAAAATGTGACTCTTCTTTAATATGATTAAAGAAGAGTCACTTCAAAATTAATATGAAAGAATTAATTAATATGTAAAACAAAGGAAATATGAAAAAAGGAAAATATCTAGCGGAAAGAAGACAACAATCCAAAAAAATATCATTTTATACTTATTTCTTTTTTAAATATGTTTCTTTTAAACAGAACAAAAAGGCAGCTGTTCAGAAGAAACGAGGTAACAGGAAGTTAAAAATACAAAGGGTCCTGATGTACATTCACATTATTCCATCTCAGCGCTTTGGCCAAGTTTCCAGAAGTTATTTGCAGGTACTTTTACATTTACGTCACCTGCTAACATACACAGAAACGTCTATAACAAAGCAAAAAAAAAAAAAAAAAAAGAATGAAAAGCAAGTTACAGTCGATTTCCTGAGGGTAAACCTGCACTGCGTTACAGATTCTCACTAATGTATGAAAGGATTTAGTAACAGCGGCTAAGTCACGTATTTCCTGTTTTTATGCTAACTTTGACATTAAACGTCGCTCCTTGCACAAAAATCTAAACAGATTTAGAGTACGTAATTATGTAAATATCTAAATATTTATTTCAAAATTTAAAATTTATTACTATTTAGAAATAAATATTTGTAAATATTTATTTCTAAACATCTAAACAGTTCTAAAAAAAAAAGTGGGGAATGTCTACAAATGTTTCATGTTGGAAAGTGGGGAGGGTTTACCTTAGAAGAAAAGCGATAAAAATAACTGTTTCTCCTGATCTTGTTCAGTTTCCAGTCACAGATAAAACCACAGAGAGAGAGAAAGAGAGAGAGAGAGAGAGAGAGAGAGATGGAAATAGAACGTAAAAAGAGCTAAAGCTGTAGATATAGGTATTAAGAAGAGGAATGAAAGAAAAAGGGTGGACAACGTAGAACAGAGAAAAAGAGAGTGAGGTAAGAGGTATACAGAGATAAAGAGAGAGAGAGAGAGAGAGAGAGAGAGAGCAAACTCCCGACATGTCTCTCGTCTTGACGCTGTCTCTGCAGTGGAGCAGGAAATGTGATAAAGCTACCTCTCTCCTTCTCTCTCTCTCTCTCTCTCTCTCTCTCCTTTCTGTGTTCCTCCTCTCTTATCTCTCTCATCCCTCTCCTCTGGTCTGTTATCCTACACCTGCCCTGAGGGCGAATCATCTGGAACATCGGAACCCATTCCACCGTAACACAAACAGCGTTTCGGCTCAGATGATCATCACGACCCCCGCGTCTCTCTCTCTCGCGCTATTCTGTTCTTTTTCACACCACTCGAGTGCCACAAAACAGAGGACACACAAGCTTATATATCACTTCCATCTCATGCAAAAATAGATTTATAGAAATTAAAGAAGCAAAATATATACCTTTATGTTTTTAATACTGTTTATTAATACGAGTTTGCTACTGTTTAATACCATCTATTGCTGTTATTACTGATTAATACCATTAATAATATACATAATAACATTCATTACTGTTTAATACTGTTTATTACTGATTAATAACATTCATTACTGTTTAATACTGTTTATTACTGATTAATAACATTCATTACTGTTTATGACTGTTTATTACCATTTAATACTGTTACTGTTTATGACTGTTTATTACTGATTAATAACATTTATTACTGTTTAATACTGTTT
The DNA here is from genome assembly GCF_027358585.1 of Pangasianodon hypophthalmus. NCBI lineage: Eukaryota > Metazoa > Chordata > Actinopteri > Siluriformes > Pangasiidae > Pangasianodon > Pangasianodon hypophthalmus. The sequence continues at coordinate 33,482,003 of NC_069711.1, read as the reverse complement.
ATTACTGAATAATAACATTTATTAATGTTTAATACTGTTTATTACTGCTACACTACTCAATAGCTTACAGTTACAGCCCATGTTCTGTGTATTTAATGTTTTGTGCATTTATTGTCCTGCACTCGTCTCACACTGTTGTGTATTTGCACTTCATCTAGTCTTGTGTAGTGTTATGTGTTGCACCTTGGTCCTTGAGAAACATCATTTCGTTCTTATGTATACAAGCTACACGGAGAAACGACAAAAAAACCCACTTGACTTAATAATTCTTTTTATTACTGTTTAATACTGTTTAATACTGTATCACAGTTTACTGTTTATTACTGTTTATTACTGTTTACTGCAGTTTATTACTGTGTATAACAATTTATTACTGTTTAATACTGTATCACAGTTTACTGTTTATTACGGTTACTACTGTTTATTGCAGCTACAAATATTTATTATACTGTACATATCTTATACTGTCTACTACGCTGCTACTTCTTATGTTTACACTATTTCAGCAACTTATACTGTACTTTTTTTTGCACTATTGTCATGGGATTCACTTTCTAATAGAACTGTGTTCTATCGGCGCTGCACTGGGACTTCCTGTGCCCGTTGTCTCTCAGTAGTCATTGTACTGTCTTGTGTATATCTGCACATGTTTGCACTTGTGCATTTTATGTATAAATTTATGAAGTCCCTTGTAGTTCTGTGTTGTTCTGTGTTTGTCTTATGTAGCACTTTGGTCCTGGAGGAACGTGGTTTCGTTTCACTATGTACTAACTGGCTGTATATGGTTGAAATGACAATAAACTCCACTTGACTTGACTTGACTTGACTTACTGTATCACAGTTTACTACAGTTTATTACTGTGAATAACAGCTTACTACTCTTTATTTCATTTATTACTCTTTAATACTGTGTAGTACTGTCTACTTCAGTTTATCACTGTTTAATTCTGTCAGTTTATTACTGTTTAATACTGTGTATTAATAAAGTATTTTTACTGTTATTTAGTTCAACTGTCATGTAAAATTCAAGCAGTTCTAGTTACTTTGAGATCAGGACTGTAGCAAAAACAATACAGCACTAAAATAAGGCAGCAATAACCGAACAAAAATGAACTCTTTTTCTTCTTCTTTTCATTCCTGTGTTTCGAGCATCACAGCTTCCTTGCGAGAGATATGTTTTTTTTTCTTGTGAAAACAAAGAATATGGACCAGCTCTTCTTGTCAATCCCAAACATTATCTGTTAAAAAATTAAATAAATAAATCCCTTAATGAAAAGCAAATTGAAGCTGGCTTTCTTTTGTGATTATATATTTAGGAGATACAGGTGCTACACGACACAGACAGATTTATTTTTGAACATTAGAGTCATACGGTGCTAATAACAGAGCGTGGAAGTTTCACATGCTTCCTGATTCTCTGCCCCATCACTCTTCCACTTTTCACCTTTCTCTCTTGTTCCTTCAATTTCTTCTCCTGATGAATTCTCTTTATCGCTGCAGGACTGAGTGATCGCACAATGAGAGATTGACCGTGTTGCCGCTAGCGCAGTGTGAACCTCACTGACACAAATGTGAATTGAGAAAACAGCCAACAGTGGAAATTAGCAAATCAAGCGCCTTGTCATATTTGCCAGCTGTAGAAAAAAAAAAGAGATTGATTATATCACCGGGGTGGAAAAATTCTCTGAAGTGAAAATACTCACTCAAGCGCCAGACTATCAGGATTCATAACAATAATTATATTATAGCTAAGAAGCAGAACGGTGAGCCAGGTCCAAACGTCTGAATTCACTTCACTGTGAAGAATGCTTTAGATTTCAATACTTTTTACTCAAATTTGATTGTAATTAGCTGTGAGGGGTCCCTATGGTTGGGGATGTATTTAGTGATGGATATTTTTTGTGGTTGAGGGGGTATTTAGTTGTTGTTGATTTTTTTTTTCTTTTGTAGTTGAGGAGGTGTTTACATATGTGCAGAGTTTTGAGGTTAGGTAAGTATATAGTTATTGGGTATTTGCAGTTGAAGGGGTATTTAACTTTGTTTTGCAGTTTAAGGGGTATTTATTTATGGAGTATTTGCATTTGAGGGGTATTTAGTTATTAGTTATTTATATATGTGTTTTTTGTGGTTGAACTGGGAATTATCTGTGAGGGGTATCTATAGTTGAGGATGTATTTCATAATGTCATATTTTGTGGTTAAAGGGTTGTTTAGTTATTGGGTGTTTGTGGTTCTGGGGGTATTCAATTACATGTATATTTATCTGGTTGAGGGGGCATGTAGTTATTGGGTGTTTGTGGATGTGGTTCTGGGGATATTCAGTTATAGGTGCATTGGTGGTTGAGGGGCCAAGTAGTTATTGTTTTTTTTTAGTTGAGGGAGTGCTAATGGTTGAGTGGGAGCAGAGGGTATTTGTGGTTGAGGGGGTATTTATAGGTGCATTTGTGGTTGAGGGGTATTATAGGTGCATTTGTGGTTGAGGGGGTATTTAGTTACAGATGTATTTGTGCTTGAGGAGCATTTTGTTATGGGGTATTTGTAGTTAAAGGGCATTTGAGATTGAGCACATATTAAGCTGTGGATGATATTTGTGGTTGAGGGGTATTTAGTTATGGGGGTATTTATAGTTGATGTTATATATTTCTTTTTGTTGTGGAGGCAATAGGGGTTCTTTAAGTGTTCATTGGATAATTAAGGGCTCTTAGCTTCCAAAAAAGAGTTCTACTTAGAAATCCTTTTGATTAGAAAACAGTTTAGAAAATTTACGAGTTCCACCAAAGGGACAAAGAACTGAGGCGTAGAACCATAACATTCACATGCTGACCGAAAATTATCAACAATTGTACAGAATGGAGAACTAAACAAAGCTGTCATGTAATGTAATAACCTGTAATAACCTGTAATAACCCTGAGGACGAGTGTTATATTTTGATTTTCTTTGTTTTTTACCTGCTGATGGCCGAGCTGAGCTCCTCCAGACGTCGCGAGTCATTAGCGTTCTCCAGTCTCGACAGAGTGTCCATCCGCTTCATGATGACCTCCAACATGTCGCTGATTTTCCTCAGGACACCTCGGGACTCCACGCCTCCAAACACTACACACACACACACACACACACACAGCTGTAAACACATTTTCTTATGTGCAATTAATAATAATTATATTTTTCTTTTTATTCAAAGTGTATCTTCAACATAGGCTTGTGCAGAAAATTGCAGGGAATTTATTTTAATAATCCAATGTGAAAATGCACTTCAGCAAGTGTCCTTAAACATGGGCACTTAACCCGCAACTTTTCAGATCCTGAATACAATTTAATGTATAAAAGCAACAAACAGTACATAAATAAAAGGAGAACTAAAATAAAATAAAATAAAATGGTTATTTTGCTTTATTATCTTTTCTTACATATAACTAATTAATTGATTACATAATTATAAATTATTTATTTAATAAGTTTTGTTTGAACAGGTATTAAGCTGTAGTGAATATTTATGGTTGAGGGGTATTTAGCTATGGGGTATTTGTAGGTGAGGCTGTATTTGTGGTTGAGGGGTATTTAGCTATGGAGTATTTGTAGGTGAGGCTGTATTTATGGTTGAGGGGTATTTAGCTATGGGGTATTTGAAGGTGAGGCTGTATTTATGGTTGAGGGGTATTTAGCTATGGGATATTTGTAGGTGAGGCTGTATTTGTGAAGGGGTTTATGGGGGTTCTGTAAGGGTTCATTGGATAATTAAGGGTTTTTAGTTCCCAAAAAAGGGTTCTTAAAAATCTTTCTGATTGGAAAACATTTTGTTGTAGGGTTCCACACAGAACCTTTAAGGGTTCCACCAGAGGGACAACCAAAGCTCTGAAGAAATGTAGAAGTATACTGGTGTTCTTACTTGAAAACGTTTTACATCTATTGATTATTAGACTATGTTAAAAGTTACATAAATATAAGCTGTTTTCAACTGCCTACCGTTTTAGTGTTAACAAAATCACATAATGTTGTGTTCACTTTTATGACTTTTTTTGATTCACTTCAATAACTGTTCATTACTAATATACCCACATGTATATATCCATTAACGCTGCACTGAAAGTCGAGCTTGTTTACCCATTTTTCCCACTTATCCATTATTTGTTTAACACACACGCTCAAAAAGGTCAGTTTGCTTGCTTTCTGTGCATTCGGTTAGCGGCTAATGTGTGTGTTTCACTCACATAATGTGCCGTTTTGTAGCTTTGGCCTAATTACCTCCCTCTGTGCTCATTAAAGCTGCTGAAAGAGAGCTGAAATAAAACTGAGTTATATGTTGCGTTTTCATTAAGATATGAAATTACATAACGGTCAGCTCTGGGATTACTCGCATGCACACTGACAGCAGAATCGAAAAACATGTACGTGAGAACAGGAACTTGCTTTACAGACATTCCACAACATTAAATGCAACTATAAATGGATAAAAAGTACGACATGTACATCAATAAATAAAAAAATGTAATCGTTGACAAACTTCTGTGGTGTAAGAGGAATAAAACACTTTGGGATTTGTTTTTCCAGGAAAATCATCAACACGTGATGTAACAGTGACTCTGATTCATCACACCACTTCATCATTGATTATTTTTATTTGGTTTATTTTGGTGTGTATTAATGTGTATTGTTATGTATCAGTGTGTAAAACTGTGTGTATTGGTGTGTAATACTGTCTGTTGGTGTGTATCAATGTGTAATACTGTGTGTTGGTGTGTATCAGTGTGTAATACTGTGTGTTGGTGTGTGCTGGTGTGTATCAGTGTGTGTCGGTGTGTATCAGTGTGTGTTGGTGTGTATCAGTGTGTAATGCTGTGTGTTGGTGTGTGTTGGTGTGTATCGGTGTGTATTTGTATATAATGCTGTGTGTTGGCGTGTATCAGTGTGTAATGCTGTGTATTGGTGTGTAATGCTGTGTGTTGGTGTGTATCAGTGTGTAATGCTGTGTATTGGTGTGTAATGCTGTGTGTTGGTTTGTTTGTGTGTGTCGGCGTGTGTTGGCATGTATCGGTGTGTAATGTTGTGTATCAGTGCGTTGGTGTGTATGGGTGTGTAATACTGTGTGTTGGTGTGTTTCCGTATGTAATGCTGTGTGTTTGTGTGTATCGGTGTGTGTTGGTGTGTATTGGTGTGTTGGTGTGTATCGGCGTGTGTTGGTGTGTATCAGTGTGTATGCGTGTGTAATACTGTGTGTTGGTGTGTATAGGTGTGTAATGCTGTGTGTTTGTGTGTACCTATGTGTGTTGGTTTGTGCTGGTGTGTAGCAGTGTGTAACGCTGTGTGTTGGTGTGTGTTGGTGTGTATCAGTGTGTAACGCTGTGTGTTGGTGTGTATCGGTGTGTAATGCTGTGTGTTGGTGTGTGTCGGTGTGTAATGCTGTATGTTGGTGTGTAATGATGTGTGTTGGTGTGTATCGGAGTGTAATGTTGTGTGTAATGCTGTGTTGGTGTGTTGATGTGTATCGGTGTGTAATGCTGTGTGTTGGTGTGTATCGGAGTGTAATGCTGTGTGTTGGTGTGTGTTGGTGTGTATCGGTGTATAACGATGTGTGTTGGTGTGTATCTTTGTGTAATGCTGTGTGTTGGTGTGTGTTGGTGTGTATTGGAGTGTAATGCTGTGTGTTGGTGTGTATTGGAGTGTAATGCTGTGTGTTGGTGTGTGTTGGTGTGTAGCGGTGTATAACGATGTGTGTTGGTGTGTATCGGTGTGTAATGCTGTGTGTTGGTGTGTATCAGTGTATAACGATGTGTGTTGGTGTGTGTTGGTGTGTATTGGAGTGTAATGCTGTGTGTTGGTGTGTGTTGGTGTGTATCGGTGTGTAATGATGTGTGTTGGTGTGTGTGTTGGTGTGTATCGGTGTATAATGATGTGTGTTGGTGTGTATCGGTGTATAATGATGTGTGTTGGTGTGTGTTGGTGTGTATCGGTGTATAACGATGTGTGTTGGTGTGTGTTGGTGTGTATCGGTATATAACGATGTGTGTTGGTGTGTGTTGGTGTGTATCGGTATATAACGATGTGTGTTGGTGTGTAATGCTGTGTGTTGGTGTGTATCGGAGTGTAATGCTGTGTGTTGGTGTGTGTTGGTGTGTAGCGGTGTATAACGATGTGTGTTGGTGTGTATCGGTGTGTAATGCTGTGTGTTGGTGTGTATCGGAGTGTAATGCTGTGTGTTGGTGTGTATTGGAGTGTAATGCTGTGTGTTGGTGTGTGTTGGTGTGTATCGGTGTATAATGATGTGTGTTGGTGTGTATCGGTGTATAATGGTGTGTGTTGGTGTGTATCGGTGTATAATGATGTGTGTTGGTGTGTATCGGTGTATAACGATGCATGTTGGTGTGTGTTGGTGTGTATCGGTGTATAACGATGTGTGTTGGTGTGTGTTGGTGTGTATCGGTGTATAACAATGTGTGTTGGTGTGTATCGGTGTGTAATGCTGTGTGTTGGTGTGTGTTGGTGTATATCGGTGTATAACGATGTGTGTTGGTGTTTATCGGTGTGTAATGCTGTGTGTTGGTGTGTATCAGTGTATAACGATGTGTGTTGGTGTGTGTTGGTGTGTATCGGTGTATAACGATGTGTGTTGGTGTGTATCGGTGTGTAATGCTGTGTGTTGGTGTGTATCAGTGTATAACGATGTGTGTTGGTGTGTGTTGGTGTGTATCGGTGTATAACGATGTGTGTTGGTGTGTGTTGGTGTGTATCGGTGTGTAATGCTGTGTGTTGGTGTGTATCGGTGTATAACGATGTGTGTTGGTGTGTATCTGTGTATAACGATGTGTGTTGGTGTGTATCAGTGTATAACGATGTGTGTTGGTGTGTGTTGGTGTGTATTGGTGTATAACGATGTGTGTTGGTGTGTGTTGGTGTGTATCCGTGTATAACGATGTGTGTTGGTGTGTGTTGGTGTGTATTGGTGTATAACGATGTGTGTTGGTGTGTATCGGTGTGTAATGCTGTGTGTTGGTGTGTATCAGTGTATAACGATGTGTGTTGGTGTGTATCCGTGTATAACAATGTGTGTTGGTGTGTATCGGTGTATAACGATGTGTGTTGGTGTGTGTTGGTGTGTATTGGTGTATAACGATGTGTGTTGGTGTGTATTGGTGTATAACGATGTGTGTTGGTGTGTAATGCTGTGTGTTGGTGTGTGTTGGTGTGTATCAGTGTATAACGATGTGTGTTGGTGTGTATCAGCGTGTATCAGTGTATAACGATGTGTGTTGGTGTGTGTTGGTGTGTATCGGTGTATAACGATGTGTGTTGGTGTGTGTTGGTGTGTATTGGTGTATAACGATGTGTGTTGGTGTGTATCGGTGTGTATCAGTGTGTATTGGAAGCTGGTGGATTTTCAGCTTTAACCTTTCTCGTGTAATAGAGTGCAGAGCGACTCGGCTCATAGAGATGGAGGAGAACAAATGATGTTGACGTTCTCGTCCCTCGGCAAGACGGAGCCAATTACACGAATCCACGGAGAGGCCGAGGTGATGTTATTGCATTCACCTGCTAAATTAAAGAGGAATGGAGAGAGAGAGAGAGAGAGAGAGAGAGAGAGAAAACAAAACAATGAGAAAGAGTGAGATGGAGAAAGAAAGGCAAAAGAAGAGAGAAAGACAACTGCTCTATAGAGATGAAGAGAGAGGAAGAGAGAGAATGAGAGAGAAAAAGTCTAGATAGGAAAAGATAGACCAGGAGGGAGAAAGAAATACAGACTGAGAGAAAGACTGAGGAGGAAGTTGGAGAGAGAAAGAGACAGAGAGTGAGAAAATGAAAGGGGGAAGATAGAAAGAGAAGGGGAGACAGGGGAAGAGATGGAACAAGAAAGGAAAAGAGAACAAAAAAAAGTGTGATGGAAAGAAAAACAGGAAGACAAAGACAAAGAGTAAGCAAGCAAGAAAGAAAGAAAGCTATATATTCCTCTCCATAATTCCACTTTCTTCCCTATCTCTCTCCTGGGAGGTTTTGAAGGGTATCACTCCATTTCTACACCTCTCTCTCTCTCTCTCTCTCTCTCTCTCTCTCTCTCTCTCTCTGTAGCTCAGTGGTCTTTAAGCAGCGGATTGAAATGCAGCAGTAAATTACACATGAATCAGATCACACTGAGCCTTTATTAAATATTACTCTGTGTGTGTGTGTGTGTGTGTGTGTGTGTGAGACGTCTTTAAACTGCGTTCCTCTCATCACACGGTGGATTAGATCTGTCTCGACCTTCATTCCCATCGTGCTGAGGTCGCTAAAGTGAAAGTAACTGCACAAAAAAACCTAATGAACTGCACTCACACACTGCGCGCTCCAGTGCGGTTATAAACTGTTAATAAACACTTCATGTCTCATTATGTCTCTTAATCAGAGATTAAAGACCACTAACACTGCCCCAATTATTTAACACCAACACACAAACAAACAAACAAACAAACAAACAAATAAATAAACATTCACTCTTAAACCTAAATGCTTGGTATAATGTTTAAGCAGCTCGGCTACAAATTACAATACATTTTGCTATACTTTCATATATACTTTCCCCTTTGTCTAACAAAACTCATTCTTAAGCCCAAATGTATGCCATAATTTCTTTAAGCACAAACTCAGCTAAAAATAATAAAATAAAGTAAAACACCAGACTTTAATCTCTATTTCTCTCTCTCTCTACATATATACATATACATACACATTTTCCTTTATTATTAAACACCAAAAAAAAAAAAACTCGCATTCCCAAATTCATGGCATAAAATTCGGCTATGAATTAAAATGAAAACAGGTTCAACTTTTAACAGATTTTTTTCTTTTGCTATACTTACTCAAGTGTGTGAAATAATTTAGAACAAACTCAGCTATAATTTTAAACAAACAAACTTTTACTTTTCATTTTTGACCACTGTTTAATGCAAGAAAAAAACCTAACCCCAAATGTAAGGTGTAATTTAAAGCATAAGCTCAATTTAAAAAAATAGCAGATTGATTTTAATCTTATTTTTATATTTTCTATTTCTCCATTGATGAACCGCCAAAAAAGAAAAAACTAAATTTGTTTTTTTTTTCTTGTGCTTTACTTTCTGAACTCCAAACTCATGGTCTAATTTTTAAACACAAGCATTAATTAATTAATTAATATTTCAGGTTTTAAGCTAAACTTTAGTAAGATTTGTATGAAAAAGGCAATGTGACTTTGTGTGTTTCCATCACATTGTTAAAAAGCCAAATACACACCACACACACACACACACACAGATGGAGAGACAGGAAAGTGTTTATCACTTTTTACACCTTGGTCAAGCTCGAGAAGCAAATTTGTTGTTCAGGTGTTTTTAGAATATCAGCTATTTTTACTCAGGTGGATGGATATTTTGCTCTGTGTGTGTGTGTATGACAGCAGAGTAACTGAACAAATCATGAGTGCTGTCACCGGGAACAGCTCTGGGATGAACTCAATTACAGCCGAGGCAGAGGATTAGAGACCTGCACCGATCATGACCCAGAGAGAGAGAGAGAGAGAGAGAGAGAGAGAGAGAGAGATGCAAGGAAAGACAGACAAAGGGAGAGACAGTCAGAGAGAGAAGGATAGAGAGACAGAAAGAGAGAAAGAGAGAGATGGATGGAAAAACAGAGACAGATGAAGAGAGCGGTGGACACAGAGACAGACAGAAAGAGTGAAAGGATTTCCATTAAACACACTGCGTGTAATCACGTTTCGTTCGCAAATGATTCAGTCTTTTTGAACGAGTCATTAAAGTGAACAAATTAGAATCGTTCCTGAGTGATTCTTTTTGCTCAGTTGCTGATGACGGACTTTGCAATTGCAAACAGTTACAAATGGTTTTACGGGACTTTTACGCAAGTTTACATTAAATAATCTGTGAATTTTGTGAGTCATATGTGCAACGGTGTGTGTGTGGTGAACCCTGAATCAGTGAATCATTTCAGTCAGAGATTTTCTTCTCTCTTATAGAGCGAATCAGTGTTTAAAAATCTTTTTGAGTTTCTTAAACACCCGTGAATTGTGTAAGCTGTATTTCCTGTATCCCCCCTGCAGCTTTAACCTCTGCCCTAAGATTTACACACGTGGCACAGATCCCAGTGTGAGTCTGAAATTTGTGTTCAGAGCAGGTTTTGACCTTTCACTTAGCTAAAACACGGCTGCCATCTGGAACCGGAGTTCAGGCGAGAGAACCGTCTCACGCCTGATTAATTCACCCTCACATCCGGCGCATAAACACGATCAATCCTGCGCCAGGCCGCGGCTCACATGCAGCAGGGGGCAGAAGAGCCCCGCCGTGCCTGCAGACGGACGCCGAGTCTCTGAGACGGGATAGAGGAACCGACGTGAAGGAACATGAAGGACACGGGGACCATCAATCAGAACCGGGAACGTGGAGAGCTCGTAACACAACAGTGAGCGAGAAAACCAGAGGAGGTGGAAAAGAGCATCGAGGAACAGCTGCTGTGGTTCCAGTGGCTGGTGATATCCATGTGCACGTGTGTGTGTGTGTGTGTGTGTGTGTGTGTGTGTGTATACACAATAGGGACAGACAGATAGGGAAGCTGCTAGTGGAACGGTAGATGATTATCAGAAAAAAAGGAGGAAGCTAGCACTTTGTCATTGTGTCATTGACTGAAGTACACACACACTCACACACACACACACACACACACACAGAGCTTAACATCAGGTAATGTGATGTCCACTGACCGACAGGACTAGATGCAGCCATAGACGCATACACACACACACACACACACACGCATGCACACTGAATTATTTCCCATGAGTGCAACTGTCATTTTTTTTATATTTGCTTTTTTTAATATGAATTTCTGCAAGACAATATTTGTATTATTCAGCACTGGAAAATTTCTTTTCAAAAAGGGCATCAAAGGACAAAATGTCCTATACATAGGATCGATGAGAATTAAGTTACGCACGTTAGGTCACAATCTAATACTGAAATTGTGTGCATCAATACTCAGACCTCAGACATAACTACAGACTCTTGTGCTATTCAGAACTTCCATGAGAGTTACACACAAAGGGAAGTTGAAGTTAAGCGCATTTTTCTTGCCTGACATCAGCTCGAGTGAGGAGCAGCATTAAGTCCAGCGCCACTGTCTGACAGTTTGATGGAACTACAATGTGTGACTCTGAGATTTATGTTTTGGGTGTAAACAAACTCAAAAACACTGACGATATTAAATACAGAAATATGACACTGTTCATTAATTAATTATAATAATATTGTCCCTTTCTGAAAATGTCTTTGGAGGAGACAAATCTTAATCATAATCTTGGATTACATTATGAATAATCTTAAAGTGAGCTGTAGCAGATGAGTGTTTGGTCAGCTTATCCTTCAAACCGTCTGTATGTTTTCTCTACATGAGCGTGCATCAAATTATCAGCATTATTTTGTTTATTCAAAAGTAATTAAAATCGTGACAAGATCACTTTGTGCACATGATTAACTGTCACAGCGAGATATAAAAGATAAAAAATAACTTGCAGTGCTTGATCAAGTGAAGGAGATTTCAGTAATCTGAATAGAGAGCTCAGAATATCGACTTAAGCAACTGCGTAACCTGAATATGAGGAACTTTCCAGACTAAATTATACCATATCACTGAGTTTTCCCTTCATTCTGCTGCCAAATAAACACAGGAAGTGAAGTTCAGGGACATCAGACAAGCCGCAGTGTACGACTGGCTTCTCATTCAAACGATTTTACATTAGCGGCAGCTGCAAAGCAACTGAGACACAGCAACAAAGAACAACAATAGAGAGAAAGTTAGAGAGAGAGAGGGAGAGAAAGAGTCTGAGAAAGAGATATAGAGAACGCAAGAGAGAAAGAGAGAGACAGAGATAAAGAGAGACAAAGAGAGAAAGATAGAGACAGATAAGAGATAAAGAAAGAGAGTGTTACAGAGAAACAGACTGAGAGAGAGACAGAGAGTGTATGAGAGAGAGAATGTCACAGATTGAGTGAGACAGTGTGTGTGTGTGTGTGTGTGTGTGTTTGAGTGAGATAGAGAGAGAGTGAGATTGCAAGAGTGAAAGAAAGAGACAGAGATAAAGAGAGACAAAGGGAGAGAGATAGAGATAGATAAAAAGAGAGAGAGACAGAGAGAGAGGGTATGAGCGAGAGAATGTCACAGATTGAGTGAGACAGCGTGTGTGTGTGTGTGTGTGTGTGTGTGAGAGAGAGAGAGAGAGAGAAACAGTCTGAGAAAGAGATAGAGAGAGAGTGCAAGAGAGAAAGAAAGAGACGGAGATAAAGAGAGACAAAGGGAGAGAGATAGAGATAGATAAAAAGAGAGAGACAGAGAGAGAGTGTATGAGGGAGAGAATTGAGTGAGACAGCATGTGTGTGTGTGTGTGTGTGAGAGAGAGAGAGAGAGAGAGAGAGAGAGGGGACATTACCATCTATTTGCATTTGTTACGCTCTCCCTCCTCAGCCATTACCTGAGTCTATAACCTTTCCACCGGGAACTGATAGAGAGAGACAAGAGAAATGAAGGGCAGCGAGGAGTGAAAGAGCAGGTGAGAGAGACTGAGAGACACAGAGAGAGAGAGAGAGAGAGAGAGAGAGACAGACAGAGAGAGATGAGTAGTCCATCATTCTAAATGATCTTCACCTTTCTGACATCTTTTTCACATATTCTGCAGCTGTGAAGCCAGAAAGGACAGATAAACACCATCCACACATCTCTCTCTCTCTCTCTCTCTCTCTCTCTCTCTCTCTTCTGTCACACACACTCATCTTCGACACACACTTAGCATCTCTTCAACTCACCAAAACTGGAGTGATGAAGTGGAGTCACTGTTAACACGTAAATTTGCCATTATGAGTTTATATGTATTAACAAACGATATGTTGTACTTTTTATCCATTTATAGTTATTTTAACATTGTGGAATGTAACGTCTGCGTAACAAGTTTCCGGAATAGCAGCTATAAACAGTCGTTCTCACTCCTCAGTGCTGAAGAAGTCGCAAAACTTCAAGTTACAGCTTTATCTCTGACTGTTACAAAGCACTGACACTGGACACTCCTTCCATAAATGCTAAAGAAACATCTCCTTACAGAAAATATCACCATTTCCAGGGGTTTTTTATCCGTTTATGTGGAGTGTCCGCCTCACAAGTCCCTGTGAATGAGCTGTTACTATAGAAACGATGACGTATTAGAACAAGTGCATTAATATAAACCTGTAATTTGCAGTGGCACTACGTCTGACCAATCAGAATCCAGAATTCAGCAGCACTGTGGTGTAACATGTCATCATGGTCAGACTGCAATCTACAAAGTGTTTCTGAAGTATTTTAGAGCACAAACTTTTGCATTAAGCTACGCTTCTTGCTGTGCGAAAACACCATTAAGCTACGTGACGGAAAGAACCAGACAATAAATGCAGATGGAGCAGAAACAAATCAACACACTGCAGGTATAGCATGAGTCCTACGCTGCATCATTTATATTTCATAAAACATATGAAAAATATGATTAATGCAGCCTGAGTGCTTAGCGGCCATGGTTGTTAGCTCCATGATGCGAGAAAACGTCAAACACTCACATATCAGCATGTAAAACACACACACACACACACATACACACACATACACAAACGACAGGCTGTCGTGCTACGGTTGGATGGATATTGGTAAAAAATACAACGTCTCTTTATGCTGATATCAGTTTTGAGACCATGTTACTTTGTCACGTTGTCACACAGCACCAGTATTTATGACATAAATTTACATACACATGCTGCTAATTATGCATATTTTTATTCTTAGCCGTTCATTAGCAAGATTAGTGCTCAGTTTTGACAGAGAATATTCTGTCCCACACAGAATAATAGCTAGTCGAACGAGAGCTTGGCTTCTGGATTACACAGTCTAACAGTTAGCCAAATGTTTAGCCTAATAGTTAGCTAGTTTTCTAAGGCATGGTGTTAATTACATGGTATAACACTTAGACTAGCATTAGCTCGCTTGATAGTCAAAGAGTTACTATGCTAAAAGAGTAACGGCTAGTCAAGCTAACTTCTTACTTAGTGTCTAGGTGGTAATCTGGTAATTTTTTGAGCAGTATTTTATGGTTTGGGATGTAGCCTTATTCAGTGATTAACAAAGTTAGCACTGGTTATGCCCTGCAAACATGATCTTAAGAAAGAAAAAATTTGGCATTTCATCAGTTCAAGAAGCGTTGCACTTTTAGAGCCCTATTTATTTGTATTTATCTATTTTTTAGACTTTTTTTAAGCTAGCTTGCTAGTGCATGGTTTACATTACATGATCTAACACCTTGACTAGCATTAGCTGGCTTCTTATTAGACTTAATTAGTCTAACAGTTACTGCACTGTTTAGCTGTCAGTATTAACACAGGGAAGTGTTTGGGTAGCTAGCCATCTGATAAAAAATTTACATTTATGTACTTCTGGTTTTGTTTTGAGGGTTTATACTCCAAACCAACCACTGGCAAGTTTCCCATGTCCTCATTTTCTGCTAAATCTGTTGCTAGCCTGCGCTGGGTGTTCAGCCCGTGTTCCTGTGGTACGCTGGGGATGTAATCTTAGAGCCCTATTTCATTTCTCTATTTTTTAGCTAGCTTGCTAGTGCATCATTTAAATTACATGATATTACACTTAGACTAGCATTCACTGGCTTGCTAGGAAACGTAGCTAGTCAAATAGTTCCTGTGCTAAAGAGGTAACAGGTTGTTAGGCTAACTACTCAGGTTTAGCTAGCTGAGTAGCTAATGTTACCCACATATACTATGCATTCTTTTGTTTTTTCTTTGTGTTGTTTGGTGTTTATGGGTGTTTAAAGTCCAACTCAATCAGCGACATGTTTCCCGTGTCCTCTTTTTCTCCTAAATTCATTGCTAGCCCATTCTAGCCGTTGTGTGATTAGCATTTAACTTGTGTCCTGAATCACCTACACCTGCACTGATTTGCATGTCAGAACGTTAGTGCACACTATATATGTTACTTTGCATTTTGGGATGAAGCCTTACATCATTGACGAAACACTTTTTTAAAAATGTTAGCATACAGCAAAGCTTAGCACACAAGTGGTCTCAATGAGCGGCTGCATATTATAAAAATGCAAATGTGCACTTAAGGAGGCAAAAAAGTACAAATGTGAACTTTCAACCTTCAGCATTTCGTCAGTTTGATAAGCATTGCACTTTTAGAGTCTTCAGCTGATCACATTAGCTGTCAGCTGTTGCTAGGGATTAGCACTAGAGAGTTAGCCTTTAGAATTTCATCAGTTTGAGCAGCTTTGCTCTTTTACAAACCCTGTTTTCAGCTTTCAGATCATCATTAGCCACATTAGCGAGCAGCAGTGACGGGAATTAGCGATTAGAGAGTTAGCCTTTGGCATTTTATCACATTGAGTATATTGGCTCTTTAAACGGAGTGTCAATGGAAACACCTTGAAGCATAAAGCACACTCGTGTTACAGGAGCTAAAAGTGGACGCTTTACTTCTCTGTTGTCCTGTTGTCTTTATCAATTTCCTGCGGTGGGGTAGGATAATGAATTCACCTCGTGTCGGACGACTCGCGGGCTTCTGAGATGGAAAATGTCTAGAGGGCATGTCAGCTTACAAGTAGATGTAGAAAAAATCAACTGGAAGTCAATTTTAATTTATATTCTTGCTCTTAATGTTCAGTTTCATCCAATTAGTAACGTTAGTCTGAAAGCTCAAAATACCCAGAGGTCGTAATATAGATAAGATTCAATGCTGCTTTTTTTGTATGAAATCCACTTGGTTTATTAAATTAATTTATTCAACAAGAAAAAAGGTCTCTTTTCAAAAGGTCATACCAATCCAGCTGGCCTTCTGCAAGCTTTTAAACTTTGCCAGTAAGAAAAAGGTCCAAAGGCCTTGATATGGTGCAACAGGAAGTGAAGACGCAGCAAAAGGAGCAGAAAAAAGGTTCAAGCAAAGCTTACCTCAATTAAGACAGAATAATAGCCATGTGATTGCACTATAACCAGAGTGCTGCTGAATTCTGGATCCTGATTCACAGGTTTATATTAATGCACCGTTATCGTTTCTATAGTAACAGCTTGTTCACAGGTTTATATTAATGCACCGTTATCGTTTCTATAGTAACAGCTTGTTCACAGGTTTATATTAATGCACCGTTATCGTTTCTATAGTAACAGCTCATTCACAGGTTTATAGTAATGCACCATTATCGTTTCTGTAGTAACAGCTTGTTCACAGGATTATATTCATTCACCGTTATCGTTTCTATAGTAACAGCTCATTGACAGGATTATATTAATGCACTGTTATCGTTTCTATAGTAACAGCTCGTTCACAGGATTATATTAATGCACTGTTATCGTTTCTATAGTAACAGCTTGTTGGCAGGTCTATATTAATGCACTGTTATCGTTTCTATAGTAACAGCTCATTCACAGGGACTTGTACAGCAGACACACACCTAAACAGATTTTAAAAATGTGTATAATCATTGGTATGGTGAAGTTTTTTTTAAGGATGTTTATCATTTATGGAAGGAGTCTCCAGTTTCAGTGCTTTGTAAGAGTCAGATGTGAAGCTATAACTTTGAATTTCCGTTCTGCAGTTTCTTAGTAACATGACAAGCTTCAAGAGAGAGAAATAAGGGAGGATGGTGACTGAACGACTGTTTACAGCTGCTGTAATGTAAGTGAGAACAGGAACTAACTAGTTTCATGGAAGAAAACTATAAATATATATATTTAAAAAGTATGACGTTCTTTAATAAATAAAAAAAACTGTAATCATTGTCAAAATGCTGTAGTATTAGAGGAATAAACAATGTTGCTGCGATTGGAAAATAATCTTATAAACTCAGGATTGCAACAGGGACTCTATTCATCACACCACCCCATCATTGATTATTTCACCATAACAGCACAACATGAAATGTGTAGATCCTTACAAAAAAAAAAAAAAAAAAAAAGCCACTGCTATTTCTGTATTTGCGTCATCATTTCAGTTAAAATGTGGAAAAGTCCAGAGGGTATGAATACTTATGCAAGCCACTGTAAACAGAGAAATAGATGAAATAGATGAATAGATGGGGAAATGAATGTCCTTGGAGAATCTCATGCACAAAGACATATTCTTGTCAGAGGATTTCGGTGCTCAGGAGAGTAATCCACTCTGAGGGGAGAGGATGATTACTTTTGGGTTTCGAGTACATTTGGACACCTCAAGGTCGAGTACCAGAGCACTGGTGGTAACTTCATCTATTCTGAATTTCATAATAATAATAATAATAATACATGATGACCTATTTTGTGATTAGGTTCTTTCAGCATTGTAGGGGGTTTGCGGTAGTTTGCATTTTCACCCAGTAGTAAATATCTTAGACAGCCTTCAGTTCAGAGCATGAACGTGAAAGTAACATGTGTAACAAACAGGAAGGAAGCTGTTGAAGGAAAAACTATTTCAGACATTTGACCTTGCTGTGACCTTGATCCTGTTCGGACCAATTCCGAAATCTAATCAGTTCATCTGCTGGTTACAGTGATAATGCCAGAAAAAGCCTACAAACATTGTTGTTCTTGAGATATCGTGCTAACGAGAATCTCAGACGGACGCACAGAAACATAATACCTCCACCACCTAGTGGTCAAGGCATTATTACCTACCTAACTCAACACCGTCTCACTGCTTATGCTTGTACGCTTGAATTCAAAGTAGTTCTAGTTCAGGATTGCAACTTTAATTATGCCAATAAACTAATGAGTAACAGTGAATAGACAGTGCGCTAAAAGGATATAATGGTGTTGTGAAGTTCCACCCTCTTCTTATTATAAATTCCACATTTCTTCTTTTCTCTAGTTGTGACAAAATTCTAACACCTCCTCACTAACTCCTCGCTACTAATCAACAATTCCTACGTAAGAGTAGTAAGAGTTTACAGTGTCCCAGATTCACAGTAAGTCACAGTGTATGATCAGACAGTCACCTCAACGCTGACGTTTTCAAAATATCCATGAAAACGCTCTGACAGTAGTGCAATTTCCATCTATTACCATCTACCTGTTCTTTTCTTTCACCCAGTCAAGTTCCTCACTCCAGTGGTTCTCATCACTTTTGTGTCCGGCTGCAACTCCCTAAAAATTTCGAAGCCTTCTCCTTTTGGACTCACCATAAATCTCACTACAGCACTCCTAACTAACATACACAACAGCTATCAAACGCACAGAAGAACACGGCATCACTGACCACAAATAAACCAGACAATGTTCTATTTTTGGCTGAGCAGCGCTGCAGACTTGTTTCTTCTTCCTCACCACTTTTCCTCACAGCCACTCTCTGTTTCAGCTTACAACCACAGCGTGACACTGACGTGGTAAGAGATTTTATGGAAAAGTCTAAGAAAGAACAACAAAAGCCTTTTGTTTTTTGTTTTATATACACGGATGTGCAAAGTTATTTTAAATATAATATAAAATATATAAGATATAATAAAAAAAAAACATTTCTGCACCGGATTGTGTGATCGTCGTGTCATGCTTTCACGACATCTTTACAATTACAAGATATTAATCACTGAAGTGGCTGAAAAGGTGGCAAGATATTTCTGATTTTCAAAGACAACAAAACAAATCCCATGGGTTTCTAGCAGTATGGAGTAGAAACTAATCACCGTTTCCACCAGACTCCTAACTACAGCAGATCACATGCTCTGTGGTGTGTTGTGTGTTATGGTCGGGGGGCTCATTATGATTTAATTTGTGAATGTCAAGCTATTTCTGACTTTCTGGACCAAAGAAAGAGAGTTCTTTGTCACTTTGTGTCTAATTAAGGCCTATTTGTGCTAAAGGTGATGAAGGGAAGAGGAACGTGTTGCCATGGAGATTCAAAACAGAGGTGAGACGAGAGAAAAAACGGAGCTGTGACATAAACACTAGTCTCAAGACGCCTTGAACTGTGCTACGTCTCAAACCAAAACTGAGCACGAGTCGTTTGTTTGGAGTTATACCACAGCACTGTTGAATTCTGGAAGGTGTAAAGGTTTTGATTAATTTCCTGTTACACAAGTTTATATTAATGCGCTCTTTCTAATACATTATTGTTTCTATAGTAACAGCTCAATCACAGCGATTTGTATGGAGGCCGCTCCACTAATAAAAAATGAATAAAAAAACGCATGTAATCATTGATATGGTGAAGCTGACACAATGTTAAATGTGTCTATAAATGGATAAAAAGTATGGTATATTGTTCTTTGTTCTTTAATAAAAAAAAACTGTAAATGCTGGCAAATTGCTGTGGAATCAGAGCAATAAATCACCTGGGGACATGTTGTTCTAGGACAATAATTAACTTCAGGGTGATAACAGTAGCTCTGCTTCATCACACCACCCTGTCGTTGACTGTTTTCCTATAACAGCACGAAACTGAGTGATTTATTCATTACACAGATTATAAATACAAATTACAACCAGCTTTCCATGATAATGAGCTAGACTATGGTTACATAGCTCACAGCTAGCCCTCATGTTAGCTAGCTAGCTATTTGTAAAATCTACTAAAATTATATTAGGTATTAGGTTTTAATTAAGTATTAAGTTTGGCAATCACAACAAGTGTTAATGTCAGATAATATAAATAAGATAAAGTGTAGCAGATATATTTGAACGGCTCAGCAGTTTCTAAACAGGACACATTCTTTGCTTTGATTTATGCTGAGTGTGATATTTATTCATTCAAGTGCTAGAACAATCACCAGGAGTTGTTTGAGTTAATAAACAAGCACATATTCCTGCTGTATTCCCACAACGTCGTGCTGTAATCTTCATCCAGCCGTGCTGAATCTCGCTGTGACCAGCACCAGGGAGAAAATTCCACCATTTTGTTCTCACTGCGATCGAGCATAGAGTGCATGTTTAAACTGATGATCAGTAAAGAAGCTTTGATGGTAAAGGACAAAGACGATGATAAAAGGATATCTAGCTTATGTTTCATCTTCCTGCTAAGCGCCACTGTCACCAACAAGCAAAACTTGATGGGGTTGTTTGCGAGAAATGAAGAAAAGGATGATGTCTTTACTAAAACTTATAATCAGTGCAGCAGGGAAGCATATTTATCCACTTTTCTCCTGATTTAGCTAGCATCACTCTGTAATTTCCACAATACCAGCACTGTGGAATTGTCAGGATCCGAACTCGCCATCTCCTGATAAAAGAATGAATGATTAGACTGCTTTCAAAGCCCCTTACATTTTTTTCTGACCTTATCCTACACAGTGGTGTTCTTCCAAAAAAAAAATAAATGAAATGGCTGACACCCCTTCAAGAACAATGTCTCTATAAAGCCAGGTAATACTATACTGCATGGAATTTGGATCTTTTAAACCAGAGACACTGTTGCCATCCCATGCAGCCCAGTTTCGCTAACATTAGCTAACTCAGCTAACTAGCTACCTGTTAAATGCTAGTACACGCTCTTACATTGGTCATATGGAATGCTGTTATATGAAAACAGTCAATGACAAGGTGGTGTGAGGAAGTTACTGTTACCACTTCAGAGTTGATTATTTTCCTATAACTGCATATCCTGAAGTATTTTATTCCTCTTATACCAGAGAAATTTTGCAACAATTAAATCTTTTTCATATATCAAAGGACATCAATATTTTTTATCCATTTATAGTTATATTTAATGTTGTGGAATTTCCATAACACAAGTTAGTTCCTGTTCCTGTCGTTCCCTCACCAGTGTCTCTCTTAATGTTAATAAGAAAAAAAATAAAGATTGTCATGTTATCAAGAAACCACAAAGTGTAAACTCCTCTGTCCTGGAGATGTCAGAAAACTTTTACAGCTTTACCTCTGACAGTTACAAAGTGCTGACACTGGAGACTTCTTCCATAAATGAAGTTACTAAACAGAAGTTCATAAACAAATCCTTACAGAAAACCTCACCATATCAATGATATTTTCAATGCGTTTATGCGGAGCGTCTGCAGTACGAGTCCCTGTGAATGAGCTGTTGCTATAGAAACAATAACATATTAGAATGAATTAATATAAACCTGTGATTTGCAGCTGCACTACTGTCAGAGGTGCTGTTAGAGAAGATTAATGAATACCTACTGACCAACCACAATTCAGAACTCAGTAGTGCTCTGGTATAAATGTCTGGTTCAGCCATGAAACTATATCTGCACACTGATTGGTTGCCTCGACACCAGCGCCACATCCTATCAGATACACTTCTCCATCTATGTAACTATTTATTATCCCGACTAACTTGCCGGGCACGGCTTCTGTGCGTGCTACAGCATTTTTCTTTCTAGTGCTCTCCCTGCTTCTAGCCTTCCTTCTCAGTCTGACATCGACGAGGTCTTATCTCTTGAAGAACCCAGCTCTGATCCAGACCCCAAGGCAGAGACTCCAAACACTCTATCAGCCGAAGCGGATCCTCTGTCCTCTGTCCCCACCAAACGCCAGAGTGCTTGACTGGCCCAACGTCACACCTTCATTCACGACTGGCCAGTATCTAGGATTTTGGAAAACTCATTCAACCGCATATCACCACTCCAACCGGTTCATCCCAGAATTGTTTGCCTTCTTTCTCTCATCTTCTGACTCTGTCCTGAGTCTTGCTCCTCCGCCACCCAGCCCCTCCCCAGCCAAGGCTAAAGCTAAGCAGAAACAAACCATTCCGACACCAAACACTTCTTCAGCTAGAAGATCCCGTACCAACCCCCTGGATACACTGGACCCCATGCTTGCAGAGCTCTTTGAAATTAAGGACTCCATTAATAGACTGGACAACAGAGTTTCAGCTTGGAGAAATCTAATCCACTCAGCTGCTCTCGGGGAACTGGTCCGGGGAATTCACTTGCAAGTCACTTTCCTTTAATCATGTTCATGATTTCATCATGTCCGATATAACTCTAGATAGCCTCCCATTCACCTAATTTCTAAAGCACTCTAAGACTGACCAATTTAACCAAAGTTTCCCTATCATTATATCCTGTATTAAATTTGTCTTCTGCCCTCTCTCGTCCATGTTACAATTCCTGCGAACCCGGATACACGCCACTCCTGATGACGGCTGACAGCAATCCAATGACAGGCTCCTGGTTCGCCTCCAAACTGAAGCAGCTGTGTCGTCTTTGTGGCCTCAGCCCAGATACCACAGCCGCGCCCAAAATGCCGACTTCTACCCCAAAAGAAATGGGCCGTTGATCTTCAGCAGCTTATGAACGCTATGTCAGACCTAACTCAAAAGTCATTACTGATGCTCAAAAACTAATAAGTTCCACATGATTTAGCTAATTAAAGGCTTGCCAGGTGGTTGCTGGGTTCTATTCAGAGTGCTCTCTTTCTAGTCATGTTCGCTCAAGCAGCACAAATCCTTATCACCGACTAGCGATCCCACAGTCGCTCAGATGATATCCGTATTGACCGCCCTTACTATAAAAAAATAAATAAATAATCATGGAGACACTGACTAGTAATAAAGTCTTCGTACTTCGTTCTAAGTACTAAGTCTTCGTACTTGCTCAGCAGCAGCAGCATAGCAGATCTAGGCTGCCAAGACCAAGACACTTCATTCCCATCAAAAAATGCTGTTAAATTCATTCTGAGAGTTGACAGAAATGTCTCGTTCAGTCATGAAACTCCATCCGCGCACCGATTGTTCTCTTGATGCCGACGCCATACGTAACTCTTTATTATCCCAACTAACTCTCCAGGCATGGCTTCTGTGTGCACTATGGCAGTTTTCATCCTACCCTTCTCCTCCCCGACACCAGCACATAGATCTGCTATGGGGGGTAGTTCCTCCTACGGTACCTTTTGCAGCAGCAGCATGGTTCTCTCATCTCTACGTCTGAGCATATCTAACAGAGCAAGTCTTTGTACTTGCTCAGCAGCAGCAGCGTAGCAGATCTAGGCTGCCAAGACCAAGACACTTCATTCCCATCAATAAATGCTGTTAAATTCATTCTGACAGTTGACATGACAGAAATGTCTCGTTCAGTCATGAAACTCTATCCGCGCACCGATTGTTCCCTCGATGCCGATGCCATACGTAACTCTTTATTATCCCAACTAACTCTCCAGGCATGGCTTCTGTGCACACTATGGCAGTTTTCATCGTACCCTTCTCCTCCCCGACACCAGCACATAGATCTGCTATGGGGGGTAGTTCCTCCTACGGTACCTTTTGCAGCAGCAGCATGGTTCTCTCATCTCTACGTCTGAGCATATCTAACAGAGCAAGTCTTTGTACTTGCTCAGCAGCACCATAGCAGATCTAGTCCATCAAGACCAAACCTACCTACACTTCACTCCCATCAATAAATGCTGTTAAATTCATCCCGAGAATTCTGAGATGAACGAAATAAATTTAAGAGCTTATATTTTTCAACTTTTACTTTTGGGTACTTTTGGGAATTTGGGTATTTTTTTAACACCTCTGCTACTAGGGAACTATTTCGCAAAGGCCAACAAAACTCTTGTTTTTTAATTAAAAAAAACTCTCAATCCTTCAATAACTTGCGGCTGATTTTACAATCCACATGATATTGTAACGACCTGCTTAATTACACAAAAGCTCATAAAAATGGAGAGGAAACTCTACAGTTCCTCTGTGTCTTTACTAGTCGAGCTTTGCTTTTATCTGTCTTCTGAGAGTGTCAGGGTCAGCATTTGACAGTGTTTGTGTGTGTGTGTGTGTATGTGTGAAGACACAATCAATTAGACGTGACGTCCTGCTCCACTTTTCTCTGTATGTCTGTGACAGCGGGAGATAAAGAGCAGGGAGAGTGTGTTTGCTGTAATTTAAAACCCACAGCCTCTAAGGCTTCCTTTCAATTAAAACATTTCATTTCTCTGTTTTCCCAGTTCACACACTCTCTCTCTTCTTCACACACACACACACACACACACTCACACACACACTTGCTCTGTCTCTCAGACCACTTCTTTGATTTCCCTCGCCTCTGAAGGTAAGACTCCACACTGATCAGAACATTCAATCCTCCATCAATCTCTCTCTCTTTCATTTTCTCTCCTCTTACAGCAAACCACTCCACATATGCTCGTCTGTTCTCATTTTCTCTCTCTTTATCTTCCTTCCTCTCTCTTACCATCTCCTGCTAGTCATCCCACATCCCTTCTCTTTTCTCCCTGGGTAAATTTAGAATTAGGCCTTTGTGTTGGATATGATTCAGAACTTCAAATGTAAAAGCCTCTCTCTCTCTCTCTCTCTCTCATGTTTCTGTGTCTCACTGTTTACCCAGTTTATCCACTCCCACATCTCTACTACATAATTTAACCTCCCCCACATCTCTACTACCTAAACTAACCACTCCCACATCTCTACTATGTAATTTAACCACTCCTACATCTCTATTACATAACCACTCCCACATCTCTATCAAACAACCATTCTAACATCTCAACTACATGAATTAACCACTCCCACATCTCTACTATGTAATTTAATCACTCCCACGTCTCTGCTACATACCTTAACCACTCCTACATCTCTACTGTGTAATTTAAACACCCCCACATCTCTGCTACGTAATTTAACCACTCCTACATCTGTATTCTTCAATACTCAACCCACCAGCTCTTCCTGCTCCATCCTCCCTGACTACTGAAGACTTTGCCACTTTTTATGTTGAGAAGATTGAAAAAATCTGCCAGACATTCACTTCTACCCCAACTCCTACACTACACACTGGGGATTCTCCTTCTCATTCGCTGGCACAGTTTTCTAAACTAGCAACAGAAGAGATCCTGCAAATCATCTCATCCTACAATCCTACCACCTGCCCATTGGATCCAATCCCTTCCACAATGCTCCAGACCATCTCTCATGATCATCTCCTCCCCTTCATCACCACTATCATCAATGGCTCCATAACATCTGGTCATGTACCTACCTCATTCAAGAGATCAAGGGTTGTTCCCATCCTGAAGAAACCCAATCTGGATCCCTCTCACATCAGCAACTACCAACCAGTATCACTTATCTCTTTTCTTTCTAAAACCCTTGAATGAACTGTCTACAATGAACTGTCTCGCTATCTCTCACAGAACAACCTCCAAGATCCTAACCATTCTGGCTTCAAACTGGCACACTGCACAGAGACTGCCCTTTTGGCCATCACTGAGAAACTACGTGCCGCTAGATCAGCCAAACTGTCATCAGTCCTCATCCTCCTTGACCTTTCAGCAGTGGTCATATCAGGTGACATGGAAGGGATCCACATCTGCTCCCCGCAGACTCTCCACTGGTGTCCCACAAGGCTCAGTACTTGGTCCTCTCCTGTTCTCTCTCTATACTCAATCTCTTGGTGAGGTCATATCCTCACATGGGTTTTCATACCACTGCTATGCGGATGACACTCAACTCACTCTCTCCTTCCCTCCCTCAGATACTCATGTTTCTGCTTGGATATCAGCATGTCTGGCAGACATCTTATCATGGATGACAGCTCATCAGCTGAAACTTAATCCAAGCAAAAATGAAATGCTGTTCATCCCAGATGATTCATCCCCATCTCAGGATCTTGCAATCTCCTTAGACAATTCTCTGATCTTGCCTTCGGTTACTGCATGCAACCTTGGGGTAACCATAGTCAATCAACTGTCCTTCTCCTCTCACATTGCTAATCTGACATGCTCATGTCGATTTCTCCTTTATAACATCAGAAGAATTCATCCATTTCTTTCCTCACAGGCCACACAGGTGCTTGTTCAGTCCCTTGTCATTTCAAGACTGGACTACTGCAACTCACTCCTGGCAGGTCTGCCTCTGAGCGCCATTCGTCCTCTGCAACTGATCCAGAATGCAGCTGCACGACTGGTTTTCAACCTTCCTAAGTTCTCGCACACCACCCCATTGCTGCGCTCTCTCCACTGGCTTCCTGTAGCTGCCCGCATCAGATTTAAAACAGTGATGCTCGCCTACAAAGCCAGAAATGGACCAGCACCCACTTATCTCAAAGCACTTATCACACCTCGCACAGCACCACGCTCCCTCTGATCCTCTAGCACTGCTCGACTGATCCCACCATCTGTCAGGGTACAAGGAAGGCATGCATCAAGACTCTCCTCTGTTCTGGCACCAAGGTGGTGGAATGAACTTCCCCTAGATGTCTGAACAGCTGAGTCACTGGCAGGCTTCAAACGACGTCTAAAGACTTACCTCATCCTTGAGTTCTAAAGTTAGCAAAAAAAGTATTGTCTGAGTGCTTGTCTATTACCTCCCCAACAGAGTTTTTGGACTGATGGTATTCCTAGTTTGTGACCTAGTGAACCAGTATCAGAATGTATTTTTGACAGACTTCAAAGCACTTTTGTAAGTCGCTCTGGATAAGGGCGTCTGCCAAATGCCATAAATGTAAATATACTACACAACCACTCCCACATCTCTACTATGTAATTTAACTACTCCTACATCTCTATTAAACAACCACTATAATATCTCTACTACATAAATTAACCACTCCCACATCTCTACTATGTAATTTAACCACTCCCACATCTCTACTACATAATTTAACCAAGCCCACAACTCTACTACGTAATTTAACCACTCCCACTTCTCCACGAGGTTTCTTTTCCTCAGCTAGTCTTGGATTCATCTTTACACTATTGCAGTTGTATGCAGTTGCTGGTTTACACAGCAGAGTAAAAGTGATAAACAGTAAAAACAATCTTGCACACTGATGCCTAACGCAATACCCAGAATCCTCATAAAATGCACAAGATTTAATGGAACCATACACACTTTCTTTCACACATGAAACGTTTGGATGGAGAGAGTGAGCAACAGACAGAGAGAGAGAGACAGAGAGAGAAAACAAAGCTAGAGCAAAACAAAAAGACCTTCTGTCATTCTGGAAAAGACAGAAATCTCATCTGAGTGGCATCTGGCCTCTTGGATGTGTTCCTTATTTAATAATCGCTGATTTCTCCTCTAGCCTCCTCCTCTAATTCTCTCTCCGGCTTTCTTCCTTTTCCTCTAATCTCTCTTTCATTTTCTCTCACACACTGTTTGTGTGTGTGTGTGTGTGTGTGTGTTAGCCACCTGACAGCGAGCTTATTAGCATCTCTTAGCTTTGGCCTCTTCACTGCTCTGGATCACGACTCTTTCTTTCCTGACGTATAAAGGCCAGCGGGTGAGGACTAAAGCAGATCGCTGATTCCTCCTCCTCCTCCTCCTCCTCCTCGTCCTCCTCCTTCAACGAAGAAAATTTAATCCTAATCATCACTCTACTGGATGAAGTTGGGTAAATATTGAGCCCGGGGTCATAAAAACAAATCACACTCATATTCTTTCATTTTATATGAGCTTCTTTTCTGGGATTCAGACACAAGCTGAGGGTGGAAAACTCGGTTTCTCTGTAACATGACAAGCTGTGCATTTTTGTTTTTTTTAACGTAAAGAGAGGCTGGTGAGGGAATAACTGTTAGCTGCTATAACATAAATGATAACTTATGTTAGAAAGCAAGTGAAACTAACTTCTTTCATGGACATAATATGACATTAAACGTAACTATAAATTGTAAACATTGGCAAATTGCTACGGTATAAAAACAGTAACCTTCTCCCTTTGTCTTTTTTTCTACCTTTCTGTCCCTAGACTGAGACATGATAAGGAGTTGTTACACACTCACACTTAAGCACTGAATATCAAAAATAATGTCTCTTGAGCTTTGAGGTTTAAAGAGTAGAATCTTTATCTATCTATCTATCTATCTATCTATCTATCTATCTATCGTGCTTGTACTTGATGTCTTTTGCACTTTGCACTGGGTCATGCTCAGAGATTAATCATCATGGCACAAACATTTGAAAAACTCTACAAAATGTGTTACAAAGTGCACATGTGACGAGTTACCCAGTTTTGCATGTTTGGCCTAATGAATATGCAATTTGGGCGGAGTCAGTGCAAACTGATGAGTTTAGCACCTGCAAAGTGATTTACTAACCTGAAAATCACTTCGCCTGGAGATTTGTGTGTGCAAATGAGTAAGTATTAAGGGCAAGTATTAAATTTGAAGAATTTTTAGCAAATGAAGACAAAATTACTAGGTATTAATAATGTGATGTTTTATCAAGATTATTGCTCAATGTCTCAAAATGTTCAACACGCTTCTTAAAATGATGATAATATAATTGTGGAAAAGTTAATATTAGATTATTTGTATATTCATAGCATTTTCGTTCACGCTACAGTATGAACATAACACACACTTTTATTTTTTTCGATGCTTTTTTCAACACTTTTTTCAACACTTCTCCCAGCCTTTCATTGAGGTTATACTGGATGTGAAATTATTCACGTTGCAACTGCAAGTGTGAGATCATGTCAAAGAAAATCATGTACTGACTGCTAATCTTAGACAAAATCATTTACTTTTCATTATGACTTTCATTATTCATTATCAGGCAAGTATTATTTTGCTGTTTTTCTTGTTCACTCCTGTTTGTGAGAATAAATATAAGAGAGAGAGAGAGAGAGAGAGAATGGCCCATTCAGGTTCTGTAATTAGCCGTGAGCTGGTGTGAGCTGGTTTCAGTAATTAAGGTTTATTAGTGTACGAGCTCGAGCCCAGCGGACTCACTGCACCAGCAAAACCTTATTTACTTATTTACTCCCTCTCTCTCCTTATTTACTCGGTGTCTCTCGCCCAGTGACTTCATCTCACTCAACGATTCCATCCAGACGCTCGGCTTTGACCTGATTATAGAACTGGCTGTGTCTTATGTAACTCAACCTGGACAGGTTACATAGTGTGTGTGTGTCTGAGTGTGTGTGTGTGTGTGAGAGAGAGAGAGTGAGAGAGAGAGAGAGAGAAGGAGGCAGAGACAGACAGAGACATAGAGACAGAGGGCGACGGAGAGATATCAGTTTCAGTGACAGAATGGAGTGTGTGCATGTGTTCCTCAGGGTCACTGCTGTGTGTGTGTGTGTGTGTGTGTGTTTATGAGATAGTGGCTGTCAACAGACATCATCTCGATTCTCAATTTTGAGTCGCTGTACATGTGTGCCTCAAGGTCTCGGTTATGTGTGTGTGTGTGTGTGTGTGTGTGTGTGTGTGTGCAAGCCACTTAGCTATACTACCACGCTTATCGCTATTTTCTCTTGAAGTTTATCCTGTGAGTTCTGTGTTAACTTTTGGATGTTTTATTTATTCGGCTGTTCAAACAAACATGTGAAAACACTGAGCAGAAGATGAATTTTTCCGGTCATATTAATCACTTTATACTCCAGTTCACCAAAAAACAGTCAAGTTCTGCTTTGACTGAAGCTTTAAATGTCTAATATAATAATACAGTGTTTCTTTCACTTTTCTACATCAGTTATCAACAATCCAGAAAGAACAATCCGCTTAACACTCGCCTTATCTTCATCTTGCTGCACATTTTGTAATATCAGTAATAACAGCATGTAAAATAAACGAATCAACTCTACAGTTCACAGTTTATGTAGCAGGAACTCCGACAGGCGCTCAGCCTTTCCATCTGAGAGACCGACTCATGCGGAGGTGCGAGAGAAATATTTGCGGTGATGAGAGAAATCTCAGCTGCGTGTGGAGAAGGATTTGCACAAAGCCAGAGCTTAGCCATGATCAACACCATCATGCGTCTCTCTCTCTCTCTCTCTCTCTCTCTCTCTCTCTCCCTCTCTCTGTCTCACACACACACACACACAACACGCAAAACATTGCCGTGATACTCGCCGTCTCTCTCTCAAGCAGAGAATAATAATAAAAATAAATAAGTGTTTAATCTTTCTGAATCAGTGAATAAATGAATCAACGAATCAGTGAATCAGTGAATCAGTGAATTGGGTTTCTGCGTGAATTTAGTTGCTGTGTATTCAAACGATGTACTGCAGATTCTCCAATCTCAAATTTAGACGATTTAGAAGGCGATTAACGGGCAGTCCTGGATCCGCATAAAGATACAGCATGTTGAAGAAAAAAGAGTGGAAGAAAAATAACTAAAAGAAAAACCTCAAGAAAGATTCACAAATTCAATAAAAACTTATATTACATTCAAAAATATTATTTTTTATTTCACTCTTATGAAACCTTAAATCAAAAAAAGAATAATACTAATAATACTAAGAATAATGTATATGTATATATTATTATTATGTGTGTGTATGTGTGTGTGTATATATATATATATATATATATATATATATATATATATATATATATATATATATACACATGTGTGTGTGTGTGTGATAACTATATGAATATATAGTTATAAATCCTGAATATGTAAATGTAAATCCTGAATATATAGTTAAAAACCCTGATTATTCATAATTTTATCAGGCATATTAATAGACAAGCTAATTTTTCCATATTTGACTAAACCAATAAACATGCTTGGTGTAATCAGTTTTTGTTTTTGTCCCAATAAAATCATTATTCTTCAACAGATTGTTGGTAATTTCCCTCTCAGTCATGCAGAATTCTGCAGAAAAGCTACACAGCATTAACACCGTTAACGGACTGTGAGGACCCTGTCGCACTACAGCCAGCCTTTTGTAAAGTAGTGAAACACACTACCTTCGGTTTAGATAAGTAATGTGCACTTAAAATAATTATATAATAATACAATATTTGCATTGATAAATGTATACGGGATGTATAGGCCTTCAATAAGAACATCTGTCTCTTGATATGCCTGATCATATAGATATGTTTATATTGAGATGTAGACAATATATTTTCATATTTGCATTTATATATTCAGGATTTATAAATATATATCCCGATTTACATTTATATATTCAGAGTTATAACTATATATTTCCTGTTTGGGATATATACACAAAAAACCAAGCACCATGAAGATATATCTTCGTGGTGCTTGGTTTTTTGTTGATAATTCATGAAGAAATTACTGCCATGTTTATTGTTTATACTGTAATAATAATGTCTCTTTTTTACAATAAAATAAAATTCAATATAAATAAAATAAATGAAACTGGTGTCTGATTTATATTATTTTATTTTATTTTCAGTGAATAAACTATTAACGGTTAATTACAAAACGTACGTTTGAAATCTGATTTTAAACGTAATTGATTAAGAGGTTATAAACTGAATTGTAATAGAGAACAGAGACATCAGTGATGCTTTACTCAGTTTTTTTTTAGTGTTATTAGGAAGTGGGTTTTTAATGAACCTCCTCTGAACAATCGATACACACAAATTAGTGTCACTACAAACAACACCGGTTTTCCCAAAGCTTCGGAATCCCTTAGTGGAAAACCGATTGGGAGCTGAGTCTGGGCTGGGACACGCGCCAACGAGCCTGTAATTACTGTGTCTTACTTCAGGTCTGGATAAACACCGGCATCCCGGGGGAGTTAAACACAACGAACCATTCTAGGCTTTATTTACTGATGTTAGAGCTCTAACAGAGAGACAGGCAACAAACGGAGTGATTTATCTACACCTGGCAACCCACAAACACACCATTTTAATAATATTACAAAATTATAACAAGATTAAATAGTTCAATATTGTGTTATAATGTATGTATGACTAATTGTTAGCATAGGGATCGGTTGGGAGTGGACACACACACACACACACACTTACTTAAAGCCCTAATTGCCCTGATTCCTCCACTCTGATCTTCTAACAGTGACCTAGTTCCACATTTTGTAAGCGCTAATTAAGAAAACACACACACACACACACACACACACACTACAGCATAGCTAATTATAACCGTGCGGAGTTTTACTAAGTAGTAATTGCGTGTTTTGGACATTAGTGCGCGAGCAACTAGCATCAGCAATAACAAAGTCAATACAGTAATTTTAAAAATTACAATAAAGAGGAAACAAACAATATTAACCTTAACTGCAAAGCAAACAATATTAATGATTAAATTTATTAGAGTATTTATTAGAGAATATATTAAGGTAATATAGTGTAAAATATTAGGATGTTTGATATATATTACAAGACAAAAATATGATTAAAAAATACACAAAAACAGCTGAATTCACTGCACGGACTCATGTGAGTAATGGGTGTGGCCTAATATTCTAATAAGCACACTTGATTGACAGCTCTCTGTCTGCGACTCCGCCTGCTACAGCATTCAAGCAAATGAGAAAAAAATATAAAATCTTCATTTAAATTTAGATCAGCTTTCCCTCTCTAGGTGAGCTTTCACTTGCTAGTTTCTCTTTACTTGCTAGTTTGTTTTCACTCGCTTTTTTAGATTTGCTCACTAGTTTAGCTTTTATTTGCTATTTAACTTTCTCTAGTTTACCTCTCTCACTAGTGTGCTTTCATTTGCTAGACTAGTTTTTTAATCACAAGTTGATTTTCTCTCCTTAGGCATTTGCTTAACTTTTTTAGCGTTTGCTTGCTATGTAACCTTTTGTTTGCTAGTAAGCTTTCTCTAGTTTAGCACTCTCTCTAGTTTGCTTTCAGTTGCTATGTTTACTCTCTAGTTTACTTTGACTTCTACTTATTAGTTAGTTTTGTTTCTTTTAGGTAGCTTTAATAATTGGCTAGTTTGTTTTTATTCCCCTTTTTGGCCTTTGCTCACTAGGTTAGTTTCTGCTTGCTAGTTTAGCTCTCTTGCTAGGCTCTTTTCACAGGCTAAGTTAGCTTTCACTCTTCTCAGCTTTTGTATATTAGTTAGCTTTTGTTTGTTATGCTCGATAATTCCTAGTCACTCTCTATGTTAGCTTTCACTTGCTAGTTTTTCTTGATTTGCTAGTTTGTTTTCATTCTCTTTTTAGCTTCTGTTTGCTAGTTAGCTTTCTCTAATTTAGCTCTCTCGCTAGTTTGCTTTCACTTGACATCAGCTGCTTTTTTTCATCTCTTGACCAATCAGATCGCAGCTCGTGGAGCAAGTGAGAAAAACAAACATGGAGGACAAAGTGAACGCTGAATGTCTTTGGTTCTAGTATAAGCAGTGTGACTTAAATATAAGTGTGTGTGTGTGTGTGTGTGTGTGCCGTAAACGTCAGACACAAATGTACATAAATGCTAAATCTTTTCTTCTGGAAAGAGACAGTGGGATCACATTCATTTATGTCTGGTTAAGAGGTGAAAAATAACACACACACACACACACACACACACACTGTGCACTGCAGCGCTGATGCACAGAGGCAGTTTATTATAGCGCACACTCTGCATATATAAAAACACACTGCAGCTCTGTTCATGTCATAAATCATAATTTAGCAGTATGTGCTGTCTGATGCACTTTATTGTGTGTGTGTGTGTGTGTGTGTGTGTGTGTGTCCGTGCATGTGTGGAACAATATGTCAGTACATTTGCATACACAGATGCTGACAGTAACTGAAGCTCACTGTGATAAAGAAAGAAAATGTGTCTCGTTAAAGCTCACGTGTGTGTGTGTGTGTGCATGTGTGTGTGTGTGTGTGTGCGTTGTTAAAGTCTGAGCAGATGGGAAGGCATTGTTTTCCTGACACCGTCACATATATCACTTTACACACCATTAGCTATGATGAGCCCACACACACACACACACACACACACACACACTCTTTTAAAAGCAATTTTACCTTACATTAGCCATTTCATCATCATAATTGAGCAATGACTGACCTCGGCCTGTGTGTTGCTCTGCACAAAAGTATTGACACCCTTCTTGGCCATTCAGGACACACTGGCTGCCAACCGATTTTCTCTGAATTCTGTTTGACTCACATCTAAATAATCACATCTGATTTTCCAGTTAATTCTGACTTTTTTTGACGTAGTTATGCGGCGAATAAATGCACCAGAGTGTGACAGCCGGCTCCTGTCACAATCCTCACGGTGTAAATGCAGTCTGAGAGCACTGATTTTGCCTGATTTAACCTGGTTTTAGACTGAATTTGTGGTGTGACTGGATAAATACACAAAACAACGCAAAAAGAAAGCTTAAAGCTGACTTTACACTGCACAATTTTTGCTGTCACAAACAAAAATCACACTTCGTAAAAGAAATCTTTGGTTGCGAGTTTAGATTGATGTGCTGGAACTTATGAGTCTTTTCACTGACTCGAGTCCTGTGAATCTGTTCAGGTAAATGATTTGTTTAGATTGAGGTAATTTGCTCAAAAGTGTTCACGGCGCTGTCTAAAACAGACTCATGGAAACCACATTTTCCACAGGACTCACTAAACCCAGCGACTCAAATGATTCACTGATGGAGAGAGAAACCTCAGTTTTGAAATCTCAGTTTTGACCGAAAAGACTCAAGGGGGATCAGGTTCGGCAAGTAGGTTTAAAAACGCAGGCATATAAACATATAACTTTTAAAAAAATGTCATGACAGAAGATTTGCTTATTCAAAATCTGACCTCAGTTTTGACTGAAATGACTCACTGACTCAAGAGGTGCAAATTTTAACACAGATAATTCACTGACTTAAATCTCGATGGACACAAATGATTCACCAACTCAAGAGCAAAAATCTCGATTTGGACACAAATGATTCACTTACTCAAGCTGCACAAACCTCAAGTGTCAGAAGTTCTTTTTAGTTAAAGCTCAGAGTGTAAGCGTTCCTTCATCACTAGTCTAAAAGCCACCAACAGGAGAACAGTACTGGACGATGAGCAACATGGAAATAACATGGAAAAAACAGAATAAAAATGCAAATGCAGGAAAGGCTCCGCTCAGTGGTGGTGGTATGGGCAGATGGGGTGCCAATAATTTTTGTAGCGCAGACACTAACGAAGTGGCTACAGACACTAATAAAGTAACCTGCGTGGAGGTGGAAATGCAGACATTCTCATAAATCTTATAAATATTACATTATATCTACACACACTCGTGAACATATGGTTACACACGTTCAGTACTAACATAAGCATCAATAAATGCACACACACACACACACACACACACAATCTCAGAAAGGAGTGTGTCTTGGGATGGCGGGAGGACACACGCACTCTTCTGTAGTTAATGAGCCAGCAGACGTCTTTTCAGGCTGCAGCACACAAGCAGCTAATTAATCAAGTCCACACACACACACACACACACACACACATGCTATGAGCCAGTCAGCCAGTCTAGCATAACCTCTGATCCCTCAAATATACACACACATATGCTAAAAACGCAGTTTAAAACATTGTAAAACATTCCTCTTACTCCAGGTATAGCTGATGCTATGGCTACGATGCTAATGTGGCTAACAAATAATGGAAGCGTAATGATTAAGTTAAATGATTCGTTCTGAGTTAATGTGTTCAAACGTGCGGCCCGATCACGCTGCCGTTTAAAACAGACGCCAAACGGGTTGAGTCACTGACTCAAGACTCATGAATGCAAACGTCAGTTTCGACCGAAATGATGCACTGACTCAGGAGAAGGAAATCTGGATTCTGAGCCAAATTATTCACTGACTCAAGACTCATGAATGTTGATTTTGACCGAAATGATTCACTAACTGCAGAGCTAGAGATCTGAGTTTTGATTGAAATGACTCACTGACCAAAGAGGCACGAATCTCCAAAATTTTACACACACACACACACACACACACACACACACAGTACATACTGTGGTAAACTGAAAAAGTGTGTATCCTAGAGCAGAACTCTCACATGATGAAAACTCTCTCTCTTTCTTACACACACACACACACACACACACACATACACACACACATACTGTCACAAATGAGAAGCCTGAGGTTCAAACTGTCAGACAGATAATAATGAGAACTCACACACACACGCACACACACACACACACAAACTTCATATGTCACAGGTGAAGATCCTAAGGTTCAAACTGAAAGATGATGATGAGAACTATCTCTCTCTCTCTCTCTCTCTCTCTCACACACACACACACACACACACACACACATACTCGGACCCCGGGGCTAAACCCTGCGGCTGATGGAGAACAGAAAGCGTGATGTGAGCTGCCACAGTGAGACAGGTGACATCGGGTAAAAATCCCCCTGAGGCAGATCTCGTAATGAGATTTCCACCACGAGGAGACGAAGCTCTTCCTCAGCTCTCCTTCTACACCTCCGTCCTCATCCATCTCTCCACTCCTCCCTCCCTCCCTCCCTCCCTTTCCTGTCATCCGTGTTTTTCTCAGAAGACCGAGAAGCTCACAGCTTCCTGTATTGAAAATCACTCTGGAGTATAATTCAAACCAGCAGCTCTGATTTATCAGAAGGTGTTGATTGATTTCCCAAAGAAAAAAACAATGCAGTTTGTCATGTTACTGAGAAACTGCAAAGCGTAAACTCCTCTGTCCCGAAGATGTCAGAAAACTTCAAGGTACAGCTTTACCTCTTTTACAAAGTGCTGACACTGGAGACTCCTTCCATCAATATTACATAAGCATCTCCTTACAGAAAACTGAAAACGATAAGGTATTATAACGAATGCATTAATTGCATTAATACAGTATAAAGCTGTGATGTGCAGCTGCGCTTCTCTCAAAACTGCTGTTACAGAAAATTAATCAACACCTTCTGACCAATCAGAATCCAACAGCGCTGTGAAACCATGGCAACCAGCAATAAACCCAAGTCAGGGATGGCTGCTAGCGAACAGGTTAGCGTGAGGTGAAAAACCAGCGCTGTATGAATTCAGATTGAGTTTACTTTAAACAATGGCAACTTCTTGCATCACACCAGCTGAATTAAAGGTCTCTCTCTCTCTCTCTCTCTCACACACACACACACACACACACACACAATACACTTGTCATTTAGCGAACACTTTTTGCCTGAAGGGGTTTAAAGCCGCTGCCCGGAGCACTCTGTGTAAATATACAATAGCATTGTCGGCCCAATTCTCGGAATAATCCGCAGAAACACAACGTATCCCGAGGCGGAACCATTTCCCGAGACTCCAGGGATCTGTTTCCTCGTTACACACTCAGGGGGAGAAAGAGAGAGGGAAATAAAGTGAGCTGACCTTAAAGCTCAGAGCACATCAGCGGGGCAGAGGCTTTTCAGCCATGACCTGAAATAAACCCCGCTCTGCCCTTAACAAGCTCAGACGCCTCGACTGCGTCCTACACCCACGCCTCAGATGGAGCCCCGAGAGCGGCTCGGCTTTTAGCGCTTTTTACACTCTAAACGAAAGCGTTACCTTCGGTGCGGGCGGTGAACGGAGAGTCGGTGAGACGTTTGGCCGAGAACTGGCCTCCCAGAGAGGTCATTAAAAAGCACAGGCTGAAGAAGCCGATCCCCACCACGAAGATCCTACAGAACAAGAGAGAGAGAGAGAGAGAGAGAGAGAGAGAGAAGGACAAGTCAATTCAAGTCGAATGACAACTGTTCTTGGCTTTAAATAATAGAAAATAAAAAAATGTAAAAAGATACTGAAAGATGGAAGTATATAAGCTCTTCGGGGCTTAAAGAAGGAGAGAGGCAGGAAAGAAATGAGGAAGGAAGGAAGGAAGGAAGTAGGGGGAAAGAGGAAGGAAGAGAAAGGAAGAAAGAAAAGAAGGAAGGAAAGACAGAAGGAAGATACAGAAATAAGGAAGGAAATAAGAGACAGAAAGGAAGACAGAAAGGAAGAAAGGCAGAGAAAAAGGAAGGACATAAGGAAGAAAGAAAGAGGAAGAAAAGAAAGAAGGAAGGACCATACATAATGAAACTAGTAAAGAGAGAGGAAGGATAGAGTAAGAGGGGAAGTAAGGAAGGAAATAAGGAAAGAAGAGAGGAAGAAAGGCAGAGAAAGAGGAAGGAAGGAAGGAAGGACTATAAATAAAGGAACTGGTAAAGAGAGAGGAAAGGGGGGATAGGGTAAGGAAGAGAGAGAGGAAGAAAGAAATATAGAAGGAAGGAAATAAATAGAGAGGAAGGAAGGGCATGAGGAAAGAGAGAAATGAAGACAGGAAAGAATGAAGGAAGGAAGGTAGCTATAATGTAAATAAAAAGTGTACACTTCAGGAATGAGTTCAGAGCTCAGACGTATGAATGTGTGAATGTGAGCGTTTATAATAACAGTAACACGGCGTGAATACGCGGGTTAGCTCTGTCATACGCGGCTTTCTCTCATTACGACTCGATGAAGAACGACACGATGAAGAACGACACGATGAAGAACGACACGATGAAAGTCGGACAGCAGACTGAGAGAGTAGCCTGTGTTCCTGTCATTACTGACACACCATCTGCTTCTGCGTGATAACAACAACACAAACCACACGGCCCCACCCCTGCGGGATTAATCCCCGAGCCCGCTGCCGCTCACCTTACACATCACTCCCTCCATAACAGGAACTCATCCCCACACCAATGCATCATGGGTAAATCAGCTAGTAATGCTAATGGTTCCATGTCATTTTTACAGAGATTAGCGCGCACTCAGGCGAGTGATAATCACCGTCCCACTGTTCTCCTCATGTTTTCACACGTTCTCTGGGTCATCTGTTTATATTTCACAGAAACACAACCGTGGCGTTTGTTTGCAATTATTACAGCGATCATTTTTCTGGCCCGGAAATTCGAACAGCGCTGCTAAATTCTGGAGTTGATTCATTTTCTGTAACAGCGGCTCTGACAGCAGCGCCGCTGCACCACAGGGTTATAACAGGAAAAGAATCTCGTGTTCGAGTGATTTGTTGGTCATTTTGTGAGAATATGATCCTGTAGATCTGTTTTTATAATATGTATTCACTTCAGTTTTGTGTATTGTGTAGCGGATTTTGCTTGAATATTTATGTACATATGTAAATTATGTATTTGTTTGGACACTAACACTACCTTTCTGGTTCAGATGTACAAACACATTGTTCGTTTGTTTGTTTGTTTGTTTGTATACTTATCTTTCTATCTATTTATGTATTTACTGGATGTTTGATTGTTTTTAATTAATTTGTTTGTTTATTTATTTGCTTGCTTGTTTATTTATTTACCTGTGAATTTATTGCCTGGATTTTTGTTTTTTATGAATGCATTTATTTATTTATTTGCTTGCTTAATTATTGTTTATTTGTTTATTTTAACATCATTCATCCATTCATTCATTCATTCACTGGATGCTTACTTGTTTTTAATGAATGAGTGTATTTATTCATTTGCTTATTTATTTATTTGTTTACTTTTTTTTTTTTTTACATTATTTGTGTTCTTGCTTTCTTATTTATATATTTACTGGATGTTTGCTTGTTTTATAATTAATTTGTTTGTACAATTGCGTACTTGCTTTCTTATCTATCTATCTATCTATCTATCTATCTTTTTGTTTGTTTGTCCTTCTGTTTGTGTGTTTGTTTGTTTAAGAAACAGCTGAGTTTAAGTTACAACTGAGCCAGAAGCTAAACCAATAAACAACCTGTTTTATCAGACCAGTTAATAAGTGACACATACAGAAATCTCATAACCCTGAAGCTCTCAGCCTAAACACACACACACACACACACACACACACACACACACACACAGAAGTTTGGAGTGTGTGTCACGTGTGAGTAATTCATCTCTCTTTACTGTTTAAAAGTGTTCCGAGGGCCGCAGGCATGCTGGGAGATTGTATCACCACTAATTACCGGATTTAAAGTAATTGCTTCAGTCTGCTCGCTGGCTCGGAGCAAAAACCCGCCGTCTCCTAATTGGTTTTCCGGATTTCGGATGGAT
Organism: Pangasianodon hypophthalmus; assembly: GCF_027358585.1. Lineage (NCBI taxonomy): Eukaryota > Metazoa > Chordata > Actinopteri > Siluriformes > Pangasiidae > Pangasianodon > Pangasianodon hypophthalmus. Next base: position 33,442,352 of record NC_069711.1, on the reverse strand, counting down.
CGGTGACTGCTGCGAGGGTGACATGAGGAGATTTTAGGGAAAAATTTTAGCCCTTGCTTTTGAAAGAGAGGCGACACTAAAGCAGAGTGATGATCTGATTGCCTCCTTATCAGCTATAAACTCTGTGTTAGGAGGGAGAGAGAGAGAGAGAGAGAGAGAGAGAGAGAGAGAGAGAGAGAGAGAGGGAGAATACAGTAATAACACACACAGTGACGTGCTGTTACAGGAAAATAATCAGTGACAGAGTGGTGTGATGAAGCGGAGTTACTCTTACAGCCCTGAAGATTATTTATTTCCTATAACAGCACATCGTGAAGTGTCTTTTCCTCTTATACCAAAACAATTTTATACAAATCTCACACTTTTTATCTGTTTATAGTTACATTTATCGTTCCACAAAACAAGTGGTAACAGTTTCTATGAAGGCCATATGTATAATGACACGTCATGTTATAATGCACTCATAAGCCATTATACACATCATTATAATGATTTATAATGTGTTTATAAATTGCTAAAAAGAATGCACTATAAGTAGTGCTTATAACATTTTATAAACAATATCTTCTCATAATGCGCTATGCAAAGTGACATAACATGTTATGAACACTGCTTCTAATGCATCATGTCAAAGATTCATAACACATAATAAAGAGAGCTATAAACTGTAATCCACGTTCGTGAATAATTATAACAACGTGTATGATGCCTTATGAATGCATTATAACATGATATGAAATGCAGCTTGTCGTTTTACCCAGAAACTACAAAAAGCGTAAATTCCTCTGTCCTGAAGATGTCGCAAAACTGAAAGTTACAGCTTTACCTCTGACACTGGAGACTCCTTCCATAAACGTTATGTAAACGTCTGCTTACAGAAAACGTCACCATATTAACTAGTTTTAATCTGTTTATGAGGAATGTCCCGCTGTACACGCCCCTGTGAATGAGCTGTTGCTATAGAAACCTTATAGAATGAGCGCATTAATGTAAACCTGTGCTATGTATATACATATATATATATATATATATTGTTTTTTGTTTTTTTTAACAGTAAGGATTGTAGTTGAAATTGGAACATGGGAATAAACTAGCTGTGTTTCTCCGTCTGGTCTGAATTTGTGTCTCTGTCATTTAGATTTTTTGTCCTTTTCCAGCATTAGCACCTCGTTCATCTTCTCAGTTCACTCAATGAGCTCAAAGCAGGTGTTACAGTAGGAAATGTGTAAAAAAAAAAAAAAACTTGGGGAAAAAATGATCTGCTCGCTCAGAATTTCTGCAGAATTTAAGCTCAGAGAGTCCCAGGCTGAATCCCAAACACCTTAAACCTCTACATAAGTGTGAAATGACGCCGCTACCTGCTGCTGCAGCGAACAGAAATACAGAGCCGGAATCTCGGCAGCTGTGTGAGACGCCTCGGAGACGGCGGCGATACCACACCGGCGTGCGTCGTGCTTCAGATCACCCTCGGCATCATGGGAAATCCGTGCTCAGCCACTCACAGGATGAACATCTGCTTCCATAATCCAGGTATGTGCAAGGACACAGGACGAATCCCGAATGTCCCACATTCTACCTCTCATTCACAATAACCGGCATCATGTGTATATTTCAGGAGTGCTCTTACACACACATATATATATATATATGAGGTACGAATAATTTATGACCCAGGAATTGTGCGTAATCGTGATATTTATCATGATAAATGATGCTATAGTACAGTTTCCTGAGACATTGCTTTTATTGTTATATCTTTTTCCATCATTTTTAGACATTATTTCAATAATAATTACAACTTAATTGGAAGCTTGTAATTTTCTACTCAGCTGTTAAAATTTTTTTTTCTCCCTCCATTTCATTCTAAATATTTTTGCAAATAAAAGTACCATCAAACTCATCTTCAAATTTATTTTAATTATTTTTTTACAGTTTTTTTCAACACTTGCTGTTTTGCTGGCAGTTTATTAGAAACCAACTGTAAATAGAAATACAGCAGAAATGTTTTCAAGTATCGTGATATGATATTTTTTGTCATATCGCTCATCACTGACAGTAAGTTCATACAACTGTACGCCCCATTTTCTATAAAAACCGCTCATATGACATTATAAAGGCTCTGTAATAGAGTAGTAGATATAAAAATTTGATATTTTATCATTATTACTTGCCAGAATACTTTTAATACTCCTGTTTCTTTACATTATAGACACTTGTATTATTCTTTTTATATATTAATGTAGCTTTTTTGCATTATTGTGTATGTATTTAGGTTTAAAACTGTCCCTTTTTTCTTACTAGCTAGACACCACGCATTAAAAAACGTGTGTAATCATTGACACGGTGAAGTTTTCTGTAAGGAGATGTTTATTTCACATTAATGGAAGGAGTCTCCAGTGTCAGCACTTTGTAACAGTCAGTTCCTCGACTTCTTCAGGACAGAGGAGTTTACGCCGTGCGGATTCTTGGTAACGTGACAGAAGAACGAGAAGCTGGTGATTGTTTATAGCTGCTATAACACAAGTGAGAACAGGAACTAACATGTTTTGTGGATGTTTCACAACATGAAATGTAACTATAAATGGATAAAAAGTGTGATGTTTCATTCATTAATAAATCAAATAATTGTAATTGGCAAATTGCTGTGCTGTAAGAGGAATAAAACATTTCAGGCCGTGTTGTTATAGGAAAATAATCAACATTGTCATGGCAACAGTGATTCCGCTTCATCACGACACTACATCGTTGATTATTTTCATATAATAGCCTGACACGGGGTTTTTATTTCATACATATTCCACCTCAACCCTGTGTTTATGGTACCTAATGACTACTTAACCAGTAGTGTACAATCATGTACAAGCTGGACTGTTGTATATATACAGGATATATATTTCAGTGCCGTACGGGATGCCATGCTGAGATATTTTCAATTCATCTGTTGCTGTTTAAATTAAAACGCTTAGTAAATTGCAAAAAGTGACTTAAAATGACCCTAGATGTCTTGAGTATTTCCTATTATAAGGTTAGAACAAACCAAATATATGACTATTAAACCTATTTATATACATTTTACTCATTTTATGCTTCTTCCATCAGCAGAAGCCAATAGAATAAGAAAACTTAAAGTGAAACGAGTAAAAGTATCTGGCTGCATAATCCGAAATTTGTAATAATTTATAATAATTTCATAGTAATAATATTTGATAAATTTCCCCACATTCAAGAGATACTGTTTTCACTAGCTAAGACATCTGTTTTGTTTTTTTTTGGGTTTTTTTTGCAGTGTACAGACATTTACAGATTTATTTCATAAACATAACCCAACTATTCATGTCTTAGGCTCATGATTTAAACTGTATTCACTAATATCTCTTTGTGGATATCAGTTAAAGCCTTAGAGGTTTGTATTTTTGAGCTTTTTAATGCCAGAACCCATTAGAGTCCAACAGTGTGAATTCAGTCCATTCAGGTGAGTTAGCAGCTGGGAGTAAACTCCATCAGAAATATGATCATGATAATAAACCTGAGCTCTGATTTCCACCACTGCAAGACAAAACGCACAGTAAAGCAGGACGTGAGCTGTGGCTGCACTACGGAAACATCACAGCATCACATTCACACTGGAGTGTAGTCTTACTGTGAGCGGCCAGTTTATTAGATACACCTGAAGAAGATCCTCGACCCAGATCAAGGGCTCTTTCCACTGAAGCACAGGATAGATGGGGTGCCAATACTTTGTGCAGAGCAACAGATGGGGTGCAGTGAGGGATTCTACGCCTGTACGGTACAGTGCGAGTCCACCAGCGCGCTAATTAAACACCTTGCATGTTACTGCACGTGTTTATAATCTACCGGGGATCAATTCATTCCTCTTCACTGCACGGTTTAAACCGCGCGCGCGCGTGTGCGTGCGTGTGTGTGTGTGTGTGTGTGTGTGTGTGTGTGTGGTCGCTCACCTGAACGGTTTGATGCTCAGCAGACATCTCCTCACCATTATTCCCCCGTCGTCCGGGCTCGTGCCGTTCACCAAATCCTGAGCTGAAATAATCCGGTGACGAATCCGCGAACCGCGCCGGTGAATCCGGTAAACGCGCGCGCGGAACGCATGCTGCACGCACCTCTTCCCGGTGAACAATCAGAGAGAGAGGAAAAACACCCCAGCAGGCGCGTGGTGACGCGTTTACGGTCCCGGTTCAGTGCATCATCTCCATCAGCTCTCCGCTTCTCCAACCGCGCGCTTTTATCTCGCGCTCAACGCCACGCGCTCTCCGTTCATTGCGACAGAAACAACAACAACAACAACAACAACAAACTCCCAACTTTGCTGCACAGATGCGTGATTAGTCCGAATCACCTCACAATCCAGATCCGCAACAAAGCATCCCGCAGAACGCGGACCGCGCGACGCGTACAAACGTTACACACGTTACGCGTGCGTTAGACGCGCAAAGACGCGTTGCGCAGCGGAAGTGCTCTGAGCCTTCGCGTCGAGAAGTTCCCCTGTGATAAGTGAGCTGTCTAACACGCGCAAAGCCACCGGACCCCCTGCTGCACGAGGGGGGCGGAGTGTATGCGGGGAGAAACGGGACAAAATCAGCAGCTCAGTGACACGCACAGTCGTTTTACAGCCGTCATGACGTTTCTGCTCCCCTCTTCATCATGCAGTTGAGCTGCTCCAGGACATCACGGGCATTAGAGCAGATCTTTCTAGAATGATACAGCAACGCTGAGAAGCGAAATGCCATCTTCTTTCTGCGTTAGCTGATTAGTGCTAGGCGTTCGGGCCAGAGACGCATCTGGAGGTTGGAATCCAGCTTGACATTTCTTCCAGTTCCAAATGTTTATTCATAAACACTTAACACAACACACATACTGCCTACTGCATAATACACAACACACACTCTACATACGCATGCATATCACATACACATTTCGTAAACATCATTATAGGTAGCGTGATTACTGCGGAAAATTCGATTCAATGTCAGATATCGTTTTTTCTTTGTTCACACTAGGGCTGGGCAAAAATATCATATCACGATTCGCAGAGATATTTCTACGATACACGATATGTATCATGATATACGATATGGATTTGCAAACAGTTTGCAAAAAAAAAAAAAGAAATGTTCAATGATATGTTATTTCATGTCTAAAAAAATCATTTTATTTTTTAAACTAAGACATTTCTGCTCATAAAAGTAAACGTAAAAACGTTGAACACGGAAAATCTGCGCCAAAAAAATCTGTACATTTTTTTACAGTTTAGTCGCAGACGAGCCGACTGCAGCCACATGACCTGAAAAGCTAGGCTATGCAATAAATCACTGGAGGAAAGGCATGGCTCATGAAGGTGTTGAGAATACAGAGATTAAATCACAAATCATCTAAAGATCAGCCGAGATCACGTCTCTGCAACTAGAAATCACGAACACTACAACAAGTTCAGGGGAAAAGGTGAAAGGTCACTGGAAAACTGATTATACTTTATATAGGAGACGTTTTGCTGATGCATTTCATCTACACATTATCTTATGTTTTCTCTTTGTACAGTTTTCCTGCATATAAGAAGCATACAGGAAGACTAATTTTGACCCGTTCTACCCCGCATACACGTGTAATCTGCGTGTCCTCAGGAGTTTGGCGTGAAATTCACGCACTGAAACTATACCTGCACGTCTGTTTGGTGCAAATACAGCTGACAATACATGAATATACACTCTGTTATTTCCACAAACATGTATACAAATGTGTGGCAGCATATTCAGTCCATTTGTGTTTAAGTCTTTAAGTCTCATGTTGTGTTGTTGAACTTCTCTTACAGACGCACAGACCCAAAGTCCAGTGAGCTGCTCACTAGAACTCACTTTAATTCCCTTTAATTCTGTGTTTATCTAATCAGGACCATAGACAGCTCCATAATCAGGGCTAAAGTGCGACCCCAGGAGGTGGATTACAGGAATGACACCTCCCTTTAGCTCTTTTCCTACAAAAAAAAAAAAAAAAAAAAAAATTACAGCAAAATAATTGCAGTTGTGTGTAATGTGAGAAAAGCATTATTGTTGCTTATTGTTTTTGTTTTGTGTTGTTCGTTGCAATATCCAACAACTTCTCGCACAACTTATCCAGCACATATCACATTTTTTTGTGTCTGTCCCATGCAGCCCTAATTTTAACCTCATCATAGACTTGAATACGTAAATCCAGGTGCAAGGAAATGCTACAGTGTACAAAATGGATGATAAAAGATGTAATTTTGTATATTCTGAATGATTTTTGAGTGTATAAAAGTAGCATTTACAGTGCAGGATGATAAAAATAAAAGCAGATGATGCACTTTTTGTCCCATCACGCACCACTGAACAAAACTGGTGAGGCTTAAATGGGTGAGATGTTGGACAGAACCAGTATGGCTTCTGATGAAGTTCTTCTGCTTCTGTCTCCATGTCTAGACTGTAACTGCTAACCGTGCTCTGTTAGCGATCAACCAACAAACCGTTAACCAGCTAACCGTTAATACGCAGGTCATTCAGGGTGGATATTTCCCTTTCATGACACTGCTTTAAGGCAAAACCAAAAATCTAGCCAAAGTCCAGTGGAATTACTATATCATATTTAAACTCTATTTTAATATCTCCTTTTTTGTCTCAGCAAAATCACAATTCAATAGCAATTTAAAGAGCAATTTCCAGCTCTCTGTGGTAAGGCAGCGATATTAAAAAGAAAGAAAGCGATATGAAAGTTTGACCCAGTCCTGTCATGTTTAAACTGGTGTTGGTTGCGGAATGAAACGCTGGTGTTAGTGCAGCGTTATTAGAAACGTAGGCACAGCAATAACGTGCCCTGGAGCTTTGGGATGAGCTGCATGATTAAAGAAACTCAGGAAGCTAACGGAGCTAAAATTACAGAAAACCTAGAAAAGGAAAAGAAAAGAAAAGCTTGCAGGGAAGTGCACAAGCAGGAGAGGTAGTGGGAGGAAGGGTTTCTGAGAGTTTTAAACTCCTATTATTATTATTTTTTTAATAGCAAGCTTAAAAACACATTTAGTAATCGTTAGTAGGAGTCTGGTTTATGAGAATGTAGTGCAAGCATCAGATCTGCATCAGTGGCTCAGAGTTAAAAAAACTGTAAACTATAAATCCATCAATAAATTGAGTAACTGTAACGTAGGGGTCGTGTCAATGGAGTTGGAGATCCAAATACAGGGCTTTATTTACACACATGGTCAAAATAGGCAGGGTCAAGGACCAGCAAACAGTATAATCCAAGGCAGAGGCAAAAGAGTAATACAAAACACAGGCAATGGTCAGGGCAGGCAGCAAACAATCAAAAAACAAGGAAAACAGTCCAAGGATCAAAAACACAGGTAAACTAGGAAACACGGAAACACGGAAACTGGGAACAGGGGATGGCTATACAATAGTCAGCAAACTAGGAGCATGTGTAAGCAACTCTTATACAGGACAAGGAGAACACACGACAAAACCAAACAATGAGAACATGACACATGAAACCAAGGAACCAATCAGAACATGACACACAAACAAGGGTAGCTCATGGTAAGATGACATGAGGGGCAAGGAACACATGGGAAATGGAGTCCAGAAGACAAGGGCAAGAGTCCAGGGTGGAGTGCCCTCTAGTGGAGTTCGTGGGCACTACAGCTGGCGATCGTAACATAAACCAGGGCACCAGGGGGAGCTGAAGGGCACCAGGGCGGAGCTGAAGGGCACCAGGGCAGAGCTGAAGACCACCACAGCTGAGCAGATGGGTCCGAAGATCCCCACAGTGGAGCAGACGACCACCACAGCAGAGCAGAGGAGAGCAAAGATCCCCACGGCGGAGCAGATGACCACCACAGCAGATGTCCACCAACGTAGAGCTAATGAGGCAGGTGCCCACAAAGGCGGATCAGGTGGGACTGGAACGGAGAGCACAGAGAGGTTAATAACGGCCTCTGCAGACGAGACAGGACAGGCCGAGAGTTCACAGACGGCCTCCATGGCCGTGACAGGACAGTCAGACAATTCACAGAGGATCTCCTTGACCGTAACAGAACAGGCAGAGAGTTCATAGACTGCCTTCTTGGCCGGGACAGGGCAGGCGAAGAGCTCAGAGACGGCCTCCTTGGCCGTGACAGGGCAGGCAGAGTGTTCATAGACGGTCTCCTTGACCATAACAGGACAGGCAGAGGGTTCAGAAGCGGACGCCACCGACTCAGGAGGTTCTGCAGTGGAAGCTGCCACCTTGGGAGGAGCTAGAGCTGACGCAGCTGATTTGAGAGGTTCTGCAGCGGGAGCTGCCACCTCAGGAGCTGGAAAAGGCTCTGGAGCGGACTCTGAAGCAGATTTGAGGACTGGAGTGGGCTCTGGAGCGGGCTCAGGAACAGATTCACGGACTGGAGCAGACTCGGGGGCAGATTCATGGACTGGAGCAAGAACAGAGCAATATGTAGCCCAAATACACAGGATGGCGACCACCATACAGGGAGCACTGAGGATAGGGGAAGTGTATCTGTGAAGACCAGTGCTGAAGCTCTTGGAATGCCTGCTGCACACACCGACATCAACGGTGGGTCCGCCAGACTGGACACCAGCCTCAAACACCCCTGGAATGCCTTGGTGTCTTCAAATGCAACATCCACAATGCTCGGGAATACTGGAGTGGCATCCGTGATGGATGAAGACTGAGGATTGACATCCATAATGGCTGGAGGCTCTGGTGTGACAGGTATCTTGGGAAGAGGCTCTGGGCAGGCGGCCATCTTGGAAAGAAGCTCTGGGCAGGCGGCCATCTGGGAAAGAGACTCTGAACTGGCAGCCATAATCACAGGACCTGCTGGTGGCCATGATGGGTCAAGCTCCACTGTTGCCGGAGCTTGCCCCTGTTGCCGCCGCCCCCCCCAAAAATTCTTTGGGGTTTCAAAGTCCTCTGCCTCTCCCACAGTAAAAGGAGAGCCACATGACAACAGTGCATAGTCCATAAAGTCTCTTAAACTACAGTTAAACTCCCCTCCAGGTAACAATGACTTTGTTGGCTCATTGAGACCAAAACGGAACAAGTGCTTAAACAAAATCTCATCATATATCGGTACTTGATATGACAACTCACAGAACAGATGAACATATTCCTCAATGGATAGGTTCTTTTGCCGAAGATGTAGTAGTTGATCGACTGGGTCCATGATTGGCCTGGAATGCTCAAAAAGCTGCTGGATCCGGGTGGGCTGATTATTCTGTAACATAGGGGTCGTGTCAATGGAGTTGGAGATCCAAATACAGGGCTTTATTTACACACATGGTCAAAATAGGCAGGGTCAAGGACCAGCAAACAGTATAATCCAAGGCAGAGGCAAAAGAGTAATACAAAACACAGGCAATGGTCAGGGCAGGCAGCAAACAATCAAAAAACAAGGAAAACAGTCCAAGCATCAAAAACACAGGTAAACTAGGAACCACGGAACCACGGAACCACGGAAACACGGAAACTGGGAACAGGGGATGGCTATACAATAATCAGCAACCTAGGAGCATGTGTGAGCAACTCTTATACAGGACAAGGAGAACACACGACAAAACCAAACAATGAGAACATGACACATGAAACCAAGAA